>NC_134908.1:20653503-20658503 GCF_041734735.1 Babylonia areolata
TTGCGCCCGTCGAGTGGTTTTCCATCATCAATAACTGATAACCCGTTTTTCTCCTGGGGCAGTCTGTCTGTCCCTCGTAGGGAAATGATAGCTTGACTTGTCTCTGTCAGTAGCTGATACTTGTGTGTGCTTGTGTTTACGAATGATTACAGCGTCATCCACTTCACAACTGCTCTAGTTTCCAGCGACCGGGAGGTATGTGACTTGCATTGCATGCTGCTGTGGGTTTTTTTTTTGTGTGTGTGTTTTTTTTTTTTTTTGGTTGTGGGGGTTTTAGTAGTGGTAGTATAGCTCTACTCTTTGAACTCTTTCATTCTGTGGTTTGTGTGTATGGTGTTTTTTTTGACTCACTTGTTTAAACAACGTGAGTCTTTGTTTTAACCTGGTGTTCTGTTGTGTGTGTGTGTGTGTCCGTGGTAAACTTTAACATTGACATTTTCTCTGCAAATACTTTGTCAGTTGACACCAAATTAGGCATAAAAATAGGAAAAATTCAGTTCTTTCCAGTCATCTTGTTTAAAACAATATTGCACCTCTGGGATGGGCACAAAAAAAAAACAACAACAAAAAAATGAAGCCTAATTATATGCAAACTGCATTTACTGTTATATTTATATTTTTTGTATTCTCAAAACTTGGCACTTTGATCTGATATTCTGACCCAACAACAAGAGCAGTCATTATTATCATTTTTTTGTTCAAACAGGAACTTCTTTTTTTGCTAAGCATGGAAGTTTTATTTATTTTGCAAACGTTTTGGTGCAGATAGTAAAAAAAAAGAAGGGAAATTACTCTGTAATTAATGCTAGGGGACTTAATTTGCCACAAGTGAGTCTTGAAGGCCTTGCCTCTCTTGTTTTTTTTCCTGTTCAAACCTTTTGTCACTTGTAGTTTTTCTGCTCTCTTTGTTTAGTGTGCTGGTTTGTTTGTTGGGTTTTTTTTTCCTCCCCCTTTTAACATTTTATTTTTTTAATAGTTGTCTTTCTGTCTCTCTTTGTTTTCTGTGGTGGTGGTGGTGGTGATGGTTTTGTTGTTGTTGTTTTCCTGGTAAACCTAAAACCCTTCCTCTCCTTCCTAATATCGGTTCCCTGATATTAATTTTCTGGCGAGTGGTTGCAGAGATTTGAAGTTTTGAATGGATGTTGGGTTGTACCTGGAGGTTGCAGTGAGATATTGGTGCGGACTTTTGTCAAGAGGTTGTTTTCTGCCTGATGTTTCAGCTCTGAGAACTACTTGAATGTCATAAAGGTGTATGTGAGAGAGAGAGAGAGAGAGAGAGAGAGAGAGAATTCGTATGGTACTTTTTGTTTGTTTCAAAGCTATAGTCACTTCCAGCAACCATCTCTGTGATGTGGATTTTGTTTATTTGTCCGTTGGTGAACGGAATTCTTTTCAGTAAGTTTTAACACCTGGTAATAGATGGTGTGTGTGTGTGTGTGTGTGTGTGTGTGTGTGTGTGTGTGTGTTATGAATACCCAAAGTACTTTTCGTTTATTTTCAGTGCAGTGGTGACTTACGCTAACTCTTAAGTGCGGTGATGTGGGCTTTGTGTATTTGTCGGTTGATGAATCCTTTGAATTAGTTTCGCTTGTTGACAGATATGTGTGTGTGTGAGTGAGTGGGTGTGTGTGTGTGTGTGTGTGTGTGTGCCAGTGAATGCCCGTGGCACTTTTTGTTTGTTTTCAATGCAGTAGTCACTTACACTAACTCCAAGTGCAGTGATGTGGGGTTTTTTTTGGGTTTTTTTTATTTGTCCATTGGTGAATCCTCTAAGTTAGTTTCATCACTTTGTGACAGATAGTTTGTGTGTGTGTGTGTGTGTGTGTGTGTGTGTGCCAAAGGTACTTTTCGTTTCTTTTCAAATACGGTGGTCACTTAGCACCAAACGCAACTTTGTGCAGTAATGTAGGTTTTGATTTTACTGGCTTCTTAATAATCTGTGCTGTTTAACAATTCCCTTGTGGTGTTTCTCTTTCTGTGATTTCTGCCCAGCTAGGTTTCCAGACTTCTCTCCAGCTAGACTTTCTGTCATCTCCCTAGCTAGGTTTTCTTACTTCTCCCTTGATAGACTTTCAGACTTCTCTGTTGCTAGACTTTCAGGCTTCTCTCTCGCTAGGCTTTCTGTCTTCTCCCTAGCTAGACTTTCTGACCTCTCCATAGGTGGACTTTCTTTTTCTTCTCCCAGGTTTCTGACCTCTCCCAAGCTAGACTTTCTGACCTCTCCCTAGCTCCCTCTCCCTAGCTCCCTCTCCCTAGCTAGACTTTCTGACCTCTCCCTTGCAAGACTTTCTTACCTCTCCCTAGCGCCCTTTCCCATGCTAGGCTTTCTGTCTTCTCCCTAGCTAGACTTTCTCACCTCTCCCTTGCAAGACTTTCTGACCTCTCCCTAGCGCCCTTTCCCATGCTAGGCTTTCTGTCTTCTCCCTAGCTAGACTTTCTGACCTCTCCCTAGCTCCCTCTCCCTAGCTAGACTTTCTGACCTCTCCCTAGCTCCCTCTCCCTAGCTA
The DNA here is from genome assembly GCF_041734735.1 of Babylonia areolata. Taxonomy (NCBI): domain Eukaryota; kingdom Metazoa; phylum Mollusca; class Gastropoda; order Neogastropoda; family Buccinidae; genus Babylonia; species Babylonia areolata. The sequence continues at coordinate 20,656,011 of NC_134908.1, forward strand.
GACTTTATGACCTCTCCCTACCAAGACTTTCTGACCTCTCCCTAGCTCCTTTTCCCATGCTAGGCTTTCTGTCTTCTCCCTAGCTAGACTTTCTGACCTCTCCCTTGCTAGGTATTCTGACCTCTCCCAGGCTAGACTTTCTCTAGACTTTCTGACCTCTCCCTAGCAAGACTTTCTCTAGACTTTCTGATCTCTCCCTAGCTAGACTTTCTCTAGACTTTCTGACCTCTCCCTTGCTCAACTTTCTGACCTCTCCCTAGCTCCCTCTCCCATGCTAGGCTTTCTGTCTTCTCCCTAGCTAGACTCTCTGACCTCTCCCTAGCTAGACTTTCTCTGTCTTCTTCCTGGTGTCTGTCTTCTCCCTAGCTAGACTTTCTTACCTCTCCCTAGCTAGACTTTCTGTCTTCTCCCTAGCTTGACTTTCTCTTTCTTCTCCCTGGTTTCTGACCTCTCCCTTGCTAGGTATTCTGACCTCTCCCTAGCTAGGATTTCTGTCTTCACCCTAGCTAGGTTTTCTTACTAATCCCTAGCTAGTCTTTCTGACTTCCTCACTAGACTTTCTTAGCTCTCCATCGCTAGGCTTACTGTCTTCTCCCTAGCTAGGCTTTCTGACTTCTGCCTAGTTTCTGTCTCTAGCCCCCTAGTTGGGGGCGGTGTGTAACCTTTAACAAACGGGTGATGGTGTGTAACCTTTAACAAGCGGGTGATGGTGTGTAACCTTTAACAAAATGGTGAGAATGTAACGTTTCACAAATGATGAGTGTGTGACCTTTAACCAAAAAAAAAAAAAAAAAAAAAAAGGCGAGTATGTAATCTTGAACTCTGTGATGAGGTTGGAACTTTTAACAAACTGGTGGTGGTGTAACTGTCAACACATGGGGAGGGTGTAACCTTTAACAAACTGGTTACGGTGTGTAACCTTAAACCAAATGGTTATGGTGTGGTAATCTTTAACAAAATGGTGTGGTAATCTTTAACTGAATGTTGATGGTGTGTAAGTTTTTTTTGTTTTTTTTTTTAACAAAATGGTGTGATTGTAAACTTAAACAAAATGGTGACAATGTAAATTTATAAACAAAATGTTGACAGTGTGTGACTTTAAACAAACTGTTGATGGTGTAACTTTTGATAAAAAATTGTTGAGTGTGTAACCTTTATTTTATTTTTTTATTTTTTTAAACAAAACTGGTAAGGGTGTGACCTTGAGCAAAGTGATGAGAGTGTGACCTCGAGCAAAAATGGCTGCTTGTGTCCATCTTTGAAACGAACGAACGAATGAACGATTTGAGGAAACGGCTGCTTCCTCCTCTCTGTTGAGTCTCATGTGTCTGTAGACCTTCGGAAATCCCTCCCCTTACCCCCCACCCCCCACCTCCACACCTTTCTTGGTGCTTCCATACCCCCCCCTCCCCTCCGCACCCCCTGCACCCCCTCCTCCCTTTTTTCTGTGACCTCTAGTGTGCATGGGGATTTGTCATCACACAGTGATGATGGGCAAAGAGCTTGTATTGTAGAGTGGCATAGACTCTCTGGTGATGGGGGGGGTGGTTTTGTCTTCTTCAACCGCTTGTAATAGCTAGCTAGCTGGCATGCAGAGGATCTGTCTGTCGGTCTGTCTGTCTGTCTCAGTGTCTGTCTGTCTGTACTAGAGAGACCTCCGTCTGACGTAGAGTTCGCTCACCACCACCACCACCCCCCTAACCCCCTCCTCCCCACACTGTACCTGTCCATTCATTACACTCCCCCCCCCCCCAACCCCCCCCCTCCCCCCACTCTCCTCCCCCAACCCCCTGTTCTGTTTCATTCTTAACATTTCTTCTTCTTCTTCTTCTGCGTTCACTCGTATGCACACGAGTTGGCTTTTACGTGTATGACCGTTTTTACCCCGCCATGTAGGCAGCCATACTCCGTTTTCGGGGGTGTGCATGCCGGGTATGTTCTTGTTTCCATAACCCACCGAACGCTGACATGGATTACAGGATCTTTAACGTGCGTATTTGATCTTCTGCTTGCATATACACACAAAGGGGGTTCAGGCACTAAGCAGGTCTGCACATATGTTGACCTGGGAGATCGTAAAAATCTCCACCCTTTACCCACCAGGCGCCGTCACCGTGATTCGAACCCGGGACCCTCAGATTGACAGTCCAACGCTTTAACCACTCGGCTATTGCGCCCGTCATTCTTAACATTTGACATTGTTGCTTTTATTGATCAAAGTCCAGCCAGAAAGTTTCATTCTTTTTTCTTCTTTTTTATATATATATATATAATGAATTGCAGTATCACACTTGTATATAAAGAAACTAATATTAATCATTCACGGAGAGAGAGAGAAAAAAAAAAGGTATTCAACCAACATTAATTTTGTGAAAATGCAAACAAAACAAAAAAATATTTTTAACTTTTAGTTGTAATGAAAGAGTGGGATATTCTTTTTCTTTCTTTCTTTCTTTTATTTTATTTTATTTATTTATTTCAACAATTTTTTTG
>NC_134908.1:20668503-20671003 GCF_041734735.1 Babylonia areolata
ACTGAAATCAACTGTTGGTTGTTTTTTTTTCCCTCCAAAAATGCATGAATATACTAAAATGTACTGTTGTTTTTTTCCTTAAAAAAAAGAAAGAAAAAAAAAGAAGAAGAAAAAAACCTGCAGGAAATGCATTGAAATCAACTGTTGTTGCTTTTTTTCCTCTAAAACTGCAGGAAATATGCTGAAATCAACTGTTTTTTTTTCCTCCAAGAATGCATGAATATACTGAAATCTACTGTAGTTTTTTTCCTAAAAAACAAAAACAAAAAAAAACCCAACAAAAAACACCAGGAAATGCATTGAAATCAACTGGTGTTTTTTTTCATCCAAAACCACAGGAAATATACTGAAATCAACTGTTGTTGTTTTTCCTATAAAATAAAAAAAAGGGGGAAAAAAAAGCATGAATATACTGAAATCTACTGTTGTTTTTTTTTCCCCTAAAATTCGTCTCACTGAAATGGTTTTCATGATCATGTATGTTTGATAGTCAGTCCTGTCCGACGATGACCACCACAACAGCAAAGGAGACGTCTTCCGCCCTGACATCCTGGGCTAGAATTTGATCATAGTGGGGGAGTGTCTTTGCCCCAAGTTACATCCCCACTGTCACGGCCAAGAGGGTTTTTGGGACAGTCGGCGTTGGGGATGGTTCCCAAAGGCCAGCTCACCCTCAAGGCTGCAGCACTTAAAGAGCCAGTGCAGTCTTGCCTCCTAGTTTGAGAGTCATAGTCCTTCACAAAAAGGCTAAGCTGTAAATGACTCCCCATTGTAGCGGAGAAACCAAAGGGAGCTGACTCGACAGTATTTCCTGTTTGTGTGTGTGTGTGTGTGTGTGTGTGTGTGTGTGTGTGCGTGCGCGCATTTTACTTGTATATACAATTTATTCCCTTGTTTTTATTTATGTATTGTTGTACAATACCTTATGGTCTTAACGTGTGTGTGTGTGTGTGTGTGTGTGTGTGTGTGTGTGTGTGTGTGTGTGTGTGTGTGTGTGCGTGCGTGCGTGCGCGCATGTCATTTTTAGTAATCTATACCCTTTTTTGTTGGATGTTTTCATTTGTTAATATTGTTGTGCAATACCCTATTGTCTTAACATGAGTATGTGTGTGTGGGGGGGGGGGGCGGGGGGGGGGGGGGGGGGGATAGTATATCGTCAGCTATTGCGAATTCTTATTTGACTAGTTTTAATCTCTTCTTATGTTGCGCATGATGATTTTATGCCAGTGTTTACAACGAGCCTGTGATTGCACAACTTAATTTCCATGTGGATTAATAAAGTGTTTTTGATTGATTGATTGATTGAAAGAGTACCGGTATATTTTGTGGGATTCCCCCCCACCCCACCCCCCACGCCCCCACACATCAACAAGGCATGGAGGCCTGTCAAAGCTGTAAACTTTCCAGTGTTGAAAGGGTTAAAGGCGGAGATTTTTTTGTTTTCTCCCACCTCAGCAATCAGACCTGTCGGTGCTTGAACGCCATTCGTGTGTGTAAGGCGCATGAAGGAGACCAAAGCAGTGTGTTAATTAAAGATCCCACCATAATTGGTGTCAAGTGTTCAGTGGGTTGTGGAAGAAGAGGTTATATGGTTGGAGTGATGGACTGCTAAGCCCCCTACTAGCGAGAATAATGGCTTAGTCGCGGAGCCAGACTTGAGTGAGCGTCCCTCCCAGAGTGGAGACCGCCACCACGTCCCTCAAACAACAGCCCCCCCATGAATCTGCCGACACTGACGACATTGACAGGACTCACCCCAAGGACGGAAATGGAGTGGTATCGAAACTGAGGTCACCATGAGAGCAGGACATGAAAGGCCACACATTTTGAGACTACTTTGTTTATATTGATGATGATGGAGGAGGAGGATGACGATGATGATGACGATGTTGCTATGGAGGTCCATTTTAGTTTGGGACTGCGTGACAAGGCAGTACTCTACGCTTCCTGTCATAATGATATCCCGGCGTTAACCAGGCCCGAGAGATACAGACACTTGCAGTGTTGGTCAGGTAATTAGAGCAACACACCCAAAGACGCATCCTTGAAGTGGATGACACTGGACTGTGTGGTCCCAGTCTCCCCATTTAAGCCCACAGCACACTCAACTCTGGGTAGGAGCCGGCCACGGGCCGAAAAAACCCACCTCCGCTGGGATTCGAACCCACGTCCTCCCAGCCGTCAGTCCGTGACGCTAACCACTTCGCCACGGCGGCTGGTGGAGTGGTGGATTCTTGTCCAAGTTTCCCCGAGTTCAATCCCCGAAGCCCCTGGTGGGTTAACCCTTTGAGCCCTGACCACCGCTTTACCGGTGGCAGAGAAAAATGACATAAAAATAAAATAAAAAAGAAGAAATGAATAGATTATCTCAGGCAAAAAAATGAATAATATGAAATAAATAGATTGTCTTAATACATAGATTAACCAGCCAAAATATTCAGGTGAAGACAAATACAATGAAATGAATGTCTTAGATAGGTAAACAAATGAATCATTCAGT
>NC_134908.1:20676003-20761003 GCF_041734735.1 Babylonia areolata
ACATGGTTACAAGAAATTAAACAGTGTGTGTGTGTGCGTGCGCGCGTGTGTGTGTGTGTGTGTGTGTGTGTGTGTGTGTTCTATGCTGTGCAGATATTACTTTCTTGTTGTTGCTATCTGTGTGTGTGTGTATGTGTGTGCGTGTGTTAACTGTGTGTGTGTGTGTGTGTGTGTGTGTGTGTGTGTGTGTGTGGCATTGAACACTCAGCCTTTTTGTGTTGAATTTTTAATGGGCCATATTTCAGTACATTTGCTTCAGGCCCGCCCGTACACGTTCACTCATACAGGCAGAAGCATACGACGCACGCAGGCATACACCTTGATATCATTTCATGCACAGAGGCTTTGCTATACATGTACATGCGTATTCTGTTTCTCGCAGACACATGTACTGGTAACGCCACACACACACAATTACAAACACGCATTCACACACACACACACACACACACACACACACACACACACACACACACACACACACACATGCATACATTGTGATTGTGTATGAGTGTGTGTGTGTGTCTATGTGTGTGTATGTGTGCATGCATGCATGTGCGTATGTGCATATGTGCATGCATGCATGCACACATACACACACATAGACACACACACACACTCATACACAATCACAAATGTGGATAGACGTTAAGCAAAAGAATGAACGAGACAAACGCACACACACACACACACACACACACACACACACACACACACAACCCCCCCCCCCCACACACACACACACACACAACTCCCCCAAACACACACACAAACACACACACACACACACACACACACACACACACACACACAACCCCCTCCAAAACACACATACACACACACACACACACACACACACACCTCCAAAACACACACACACACACACACACACACACACACAACCCCCTCCAAAACACACACACACACACACACACACACACACACACACACACACACCAGCATCTCCCCCCCCCTAAACCCCCTAGCACCCCCCCCCCACCCCCACCCCCACCCCCACACACACACATATTCACCATCACTCTCTTCTCTCTGAAATCACCCCCAACCCCCAAACCCACGCTGTCCGTGCTAGCCATTGAGATGATATGTTTACACACACACACACACACACACACACACACACACACACACACACACACACACACACTAACAAACAACCCCCTCCAAAACACATACACACACACACTCACGCACACACACACACACACACACACAGACACACACACACACGCACAACCCCCTCCAAAACACACACACACACAACACACACACACACACACACACACACACACACACACACACACACACACACACACAACCCCCTCACAACCCCCTCCAAAACACAAACACACACACACACACACACACACACACACACACACACACACACACACACACACACACACACAACCCCCTCCAAAACACACACACACACACACAGAGACACACACACACACGCACAACCCCCTCCAAAACACACACACACACAAACACACACACACACACACACACACACACACACACACACACACACAACCCCTCACAACCCCCTCCAAAACACACACACACAACACACAACACACACGCACACACACACACACACACACACACACACACACACAGCCCCCTCCAAAACACACACACACACACCAGCATCTCCCTCCCCCCGAACCCCTTGCCCCCCCCCCCCCCCCCCCCCCAAACACACACACATACACACATTCACTATCACTCTCTTCTCTCCGAAATCACCCCCAATCTCAAACCCACGCTGTCCGTGAGATGATATGTTTACACACACACACACACACACACACACACACACACACACACACACACACACATATTTATATACGTCTATGATTCCAGCCTGTTTCAGGGCCAGACACGGCGAGCGACACGGCGGCGGGGGGGTCAGGGTCAAGGGGTCAAGGTCAAGTGGTGGGTCAGAGCGGGGGTAGCCCCATGGACGACCAGAGCAAGATCGAGATGGAGGGGTTCCTCAGCACGGGGCGCACCGGCCGCCGGAACGCGGTGCCGGAGATCTCGGACCCGGCCCTAGCCTCTCTGAGCACGGCCGACCTGCCGATGAACATGGCCAAGATGTCCTGCTCTGGTGGGCTGGTGGTTTTTTTGGGGTTTTTTTTTGTGTGTTGTTTGGTTTTGTGTTGTGTGTGGTGTGTATGTGTTGTGTGTGTGTGTGTTGGCCGACCTGCCGATGAACATGGCCAAGATTGTCCTGCTCTGGTGGGCTGGTGGGTTTTTTTTGTGTGTGTGTGTGTTGTTTGGTTTTGTGTTGTGTGTGGTGTGTATGTGTTGTGTGTTGTGTGTGTGTGTGTTGGCCGACCTGCCGATGAACATTTGTATTTGTATTTCTTTTTATCACAACAGATTTCTCTGTGTGAAATTCGGGCTGCTCTCCCCAGGGAGAGCGCGTCGCTATACTACAGCGCCACCCTTTTTTTTCTTTCTTTTTTCCCTGCGTGCAGTTTTATTTGTTTTCCTATCGAAGTGGATTTTTCTACAGAATTTTGCCAGGAACAACCCTTTTGTTGCCGTGGGTTTTTTTTACGTGCGCTAAGTGCATGCTGCACACGGGACCTCGGTTTATCGTCTCATCCGAATGACTAACGTCCAGACCACCACTCAAGGTCTAGTGGAGAGGGAGAAAATATCGGCGGCTGAGCCGTGATTCGAACCAGCGCGCTCAGATTCTCTCGCTTCCTAGGCGGATGCGTTACCTCTAGGCCATCACTCCAAATAAGCCAAGATGTCCTGCTCTGGTGGGCTGGTGTTTTTTGTGTGTGTGTTGTTTGGTTTTGTGTTGTGTGTGGTGTGGTGTGTTGTGTTGTGTGTTGTGTGTGTGTGTGTTGGCCGACCTGCCGATGAACATGGCCAAGATGTCCTGCTCTGGTGGGCCGGTGTTTTTTTGGGTTTTTTTGTGTTGTTTGGTTTTGTGGTGTGTGTTGTGTGTTTGTGTTGTGTTGTGTGTGTGTTGTGTGTGTATGTGTATTGTGTTGTGTTGTGTTTGTGTGTGTGTTGTGTGTGTATTGTGTTGTGTTTGTGTGTGTGTTATGTGTGTATGTGTATTGTGTTGTGTGTGTGTGTGTGTGTGAATCATTCAATCTTGCTCACTCATACCTGATTGTGTTTATATAGATAGATATATATATTATATATATGTATATCTGTGTGTATGAGCCTGCTTATATTGTTTTATTTCGTTTTATCTCATTTCAATTCAGTTCATTTTATTATGTTTCAATGAAAGTGTCAATTTCTGTGTGTGTGTGTGTGTGTGTGTGTAAGTGTGTGTGTGTTCTTGTAAATTGTATGATATTGTTTTCTTTGTTTTGTATCACCAGTTTCAGTGTTTTAATTGGAGTTCAGGTTTTAATTTTGTCGTATAATTCAAATGAGGTTACGTTGTAATCATATCTCCATGCCCCAGTCAAGGTCAGAGGATTAAATATTCTTGATTCTTGGATTCTTGTGTGTGTGTGTGTGTTTATGTATATATGTGTGTGTTTATATATGTCACTATGTGTGTATATACACGTGAATTGTTCAGTCAGCTTGTTTCCGTTTAGTTTTGTTTAGTTTAGTTCCTTTCGTTTTGTTTGATTTGGACTGATTTTGATTATTGTTTCATTTTACTCTTTTTTTTCTTACTTTATTTTATTTCAGTTTGTTTCGTTTTATGTTATTTTATTTTAGTTCAGTGTTAGTGCCATTCCCTGTCATTGTGTGTGTGTGTGTGTGTGAGTGTGTGTGAATTATTCATTTGTGTGTGTTTGTGTGTGTGTTCAAGCCTATTATTATTCTTATCTCATTTTATTTTGCTTCATTTTATTTCAGTGACAGCATCGTTCCCTGTGTGTGTGTGTGTGTGTGTGTGTGTGTGTTCAAGCCTGGTTATATTGTATTATTTTATTTTATTTTGTTTCATTTTATTTCAATGACGGCATCGTTCCCTGTGTGTGTGTGTGTGTGTGTATGTGTGTGTGTTAAAGTCTACTTATATTATTTTATTTTGTTTCATTTTATTTCAATGACGGCATCATTCCCTCTGTGTGTGTGTGTGTGTGTGTGTGTTCAAGCATGCTTATATTATTTTATTTTGTTTCATTTTATTTCAATGACGGCATCATTCCCTCTGTGTGTGTGTGTGTGTGTGTGTGTGTGTGTGTTCAAGCATGCTTATATTATTTTAGTTTGTTTCATTTTATTTCAATGACGGCATCATTCCCTCTGTGTGTGTGTGTGTGTGTGTGTGTGTGTGTGTTCAAGCATGCTTATATTATTTTAGTTTGTTTCATTTTATTTCAATGACGGCATCATTCCCTCTGTGTGTGTGTGTGTGTGTGTGTGTGTGTGTTCAAGCATGCTTATATTATTTTAGTTTGTTTCATTTTATTTCAATGACGGCATCATTCCCTCTGTGTGTGTGTGTGTGTGTGTGTGTGTGTGTGTGTTCAAGCATGCTTATATTATTTTAGTTTGTTTCATTTTATTTCAATGACGGCATCATTCCCTCTGTGTGTGTGTGTGTGTGTGTGTGTGTGTGTGTTCAAGCATGCTTATATTATTTTAGTTTGTTTCATTTTATTTCAATGACGGCATCATTCCCTCTGTGTGTGTGTGTGTGTGTGTGTGTGTGTTCAAGCATGCTTATATTATTTTAGTTTGTTTCATTTTATTTCAATGACGGCATCATTCCCTCTGTGTGTGTGTGTGTGTGTGTGTGTGTGTGTGTGTGTGTGTGTGTGTGTCTGTTCAAGCATGCATATATTATTTTATTTTGTTTCATTTTATTTCAATGACGGCATCGTTCCCTGTGTGTGTGTGTGTGTGTGTGTTCAAGCATGCTTATATTATTTTATTTTGTTTCATTTTATTTCAATGACGGCATCGTTCCCTCTGTGTGTGTGTGTGTGTGTGTGTGTGTGTGTGTGTGTGTGTGTGTGTGTGTGGAAGCCTGCTTATATTATTTTATTTGTTTCATTTTATTTCAATGACGGCATCGTTCCCTCTGTGTGTGTGTGTGTGTGTGTGTGTGTGTGTGTGTGTGTCTCCAGAGTCAGCCGATGGGAGCAGCACAGGAGTGGAAGGGAAGGACTCCAAACAGTCCAGCAATGGGACGTCCTAGCCGTCCTACCTCTGCCTCCGCCCGCCCCCCCTCACACACACCTCCCTCTCCCTCCCTGTCTCCCCCTCCCTCCTTCCTCTTCCATCCTCCTCCTCCTCCTCCCTCCTTCTTCCGTCCCTTTCCTCAAACTGCTGCTGATGGTGGGAGAGTTTTGAAAAAAAAAAAAAAAAAAAAAAGTCGTGGCGCATGTCCCATCACATACCATGAGACTGAGCCAGGGTTGTGTGCATGTGGTTTTTGGGGTTTGGTTTAGGGGGGGGGGGGATATTTTTTGAGATGCCCCATCATCTGCACCATTTCCTAGTGGTATGACACAGCTTATTCCTAGTCCCCCCCTCCCCCCTCCCCCCATCTGCCCCCCCCCCCTCCCACCCCCCCTCACCCCCTACGCAGCCAAACCTGGGTTCGTCTGTCGCAGTCCCAGCGTAGGCGGTGAACAGAGAATGTGTGTGGGTTTTTGTTGTTGTTGTTTTTTTTTGGGGGGGGGGCGGCGGGGGGGGGGGGGGGGGCTGGGGGGGGCGGTGGTGTTTTTTTTATCTTCAGTTTGACGCAGGTGATGAAGGATCTCAACCTACATCATCTAACATTGCGTTTGAATCCAAAGAGATTGGTGCAGGGCCTCTAGGGCTTGCTTGCTTTTTTTAATTTTTTTTTTTTTTATAACTGAGCCTGTCAACTCAACACGTGAGTCACCATTGGTTAGGTGTTGGGACCTCTGACCTGGTGTTCACCGGTGGACAAGTTTTGAGGCGTGGTGGTGTTGCGGTCCTTGAGAAAGACCACTTTGCTTGGATTTTTCATATTCCCACTACGCACGGGGCACTGCCGCCTGCGAGACCACATGTACCAAATAAAGCTGTCACACACTCCTGACTGCCCGTGTAAGACAGGCCCACAAGCCCCAGAGCACATCATGCAGTCCTGCCCCCTGTATCAAGATGCACGGACGCAGCAGTGGCCCCCTGGAGCCACACTCGCAGAAAAGCTCTGGGGGCACCAAAGAAGATCTTATCAAGACCACCACCTTCATCTCCAGCATAGTGACTGCAAGTCTGAGACCATGATCACGGGGAACGCAGAAGAAGAAGAAGAAGCACGTTGGATTTTTCCTTGCTTCGACCAGGTGTGAGCAAGTCCTGTGGTTGGTTTGGGGAACGTTAGACTAGTAGGAGGAGTCACCATTGGTTAGGTGTTGGGACCTCTGACCTGGTGTTCAACCGGTGGACAAGTTTCGAGGCATGGTGGTGTTGCGGTCCTTGAGAAAGGCCCAGGATTTTTCCTTGCTTCGACCAGGTGTGAGCAAGTCCTGTTGTGGGTTTGGGGAACGTTAGACTGGTAGGAAGAGAGGATTGCCAAGCCCAGGACACAGTGGTGGGTGTGAGTTCGATGCCCCAATGGGGGTAAAGGGTTACTGGACCTTTTTTTTTCAAACACTGCAGTCTTGGGGCCAGTGTTGATTTTCATGTTGTTGTTTGCCAGGAAGTTCCATGGCATATTCATTTCAGCAGGTAAAAAAAAAAATAAAAAGAGAGAGATCTTTATTCCACTCTCATGAAGACAGTGTGGTGTTTTGAAAGAGTTCAACAGTTTTTGTTTTTTTTTCCTCCTCTTGTAATATTGAAACTTTCGAGAGATATGGCTTGTCATGTGAATTATATTCTCTCTCCCTTTCGAGAGTGTGATCAAGGCCTTATGCTTTTGAGTGATACGTTTGCCTTCTCATTCACTTTCCCACAGGTTCATAAAGAACACACACGCACATGCACACACACGCACACACACACACAGACACACACACACACACACACACACACACACAGCCTCATGAGCTCAGTGCATATTAATAGACTGCACATTTTATGAGACACAAAGCGGAGATGTGGACTGGTTTGTTTTGTTTGTTTTGTGTTGTTTTTTTTTTGCTGGTTTGTTTTAAGAGTTGTAGGAAGAGATTGTTATGTTGGCATTGGGTCTACAGAGGCGGAGGATGGCTGGGGTGGATAAGAGCTGTTAATTCCTTTATGTGCATGACTTCCCTTAGCTGAGAGAAAGGGGGGTGGGGGGGTTGTTATTTTTATTGTATTTAAAAGAAAAAAGAAAGAAAGATGAACGTGTGTACAGTATTGGAAAGTTTTTTGGAGGTTGGGGATGGGTCAGAGTACTATTCCTTTATGTGCATGATGAGTTCCCCTTGGCAGAAAAGAAGGGAGGGATTGATATTTTCATTTCATATGAGAACGAAAGAAAGAAAGACGTGTACAGTATTGGAAAAGTTTTTGGAGGTTGGGGATGGGTCAGAGTACTATTCCTTTATGTGCATGAGTTCCCTTAGCTGAGAGAAAAGGGGGGCGGGTGTGGGGGGATGTAGGGTTGTTATTTTTTATTGATTTAAAAGAAAAAATGAAAGAAAGATGGACGTGTGTGTACAGTATTGGAAAGTTTTTTTTGAGGTTGGGGATGGGTAGGAGTGTTAGTCTTTCATGTGCATTAGTTCCCCTTGGCAGAAAAGAAGGGAGGGGTTGATATTTTCATTTCCAATGAGAACGAAAGAAAGAAAGGAAGACGTGTTTACAGTATTGGAAAAGTTTTTGGAGGTTGGTGAGGGGTCAGAGTACTATTCCTTTATGTACTTGACCTTCCCTTAGCTGAGAGAAAGGGGGGTGGGGGGTTGTTATTTTTATTGTATTTAAAAGAAAAAAGAAAGAAAGATGAACGTGTGTACAGTATTGGAGAGTTTTTTGGAGGTTGGGGATGGGTCAGAGTACTATTCCTTTATGTGCATGATGAGTTCCCCTTGGCAGAAAAGAAGGGAGGGGTTGATATTTTCATTTCATATGAGAACGAAAGAAAGAAAAAAAAAAAGACGTGTACAGTATTGGAAAGGTTTTGGAGGTTGTTGATGGGTCAGAGTACTATTCCTTTATGTGCATGATGAGTTCCCCTTGGCAGAAAAGAAGGGAGGGGTTGTTATTTTCATTTCATATGAGAACGAAAGAAAGGAAGACGTGTACAGTATTGGAAAGTTTTTTGGAGGTTGGTGAGGGGTCAGAGTACTATTCCTTTATGTGCATGACCTTCCCTTAGCTGAGAGAAAGGGGGCTTGGGGGGTGGGGGGTTGTTATTTTTATTGTATTTAAAAGAAAAAATAAAAGAAAGAAAGATGGACGTGTGTGCAGTATTGGAAAGTTTTTTGGAGGTTGGGGATGGGTCAGAGTACTATTCCTTTATGTGCATGATGAGTTCCCCTTGGCAGAAAAGAAGGGAGGGGTTGATATTTTCATTTCATATGAGTGAGAAAGAAAGAAAGAAAGACGTGTACAGTATTGGAAAGGTTTTGGAGGTTGTTGATGGGTCAGAGTACTATTCCTTTATGTGCATGAGTTCCCTTGGCAGAAAAGAAGGGAGGGGTTGTTTTTGTGGTGTTTTTTTTTAAGAGAAAGAAAGACAGGCATGGTGTACAGTATTGGAAAGACGGATATATTTCGTGTTGTTTTTTGTGACATGCAAAAAGTTTGCCATTGAAAATGCCGTTGTCTACCTTGCCCTATCGTCTGCCATATCCTGGTCCTACCACCTCAGATGCAAACGTGTGTGTGTGTCTGTGTGTGTGTGTGGGGGGGGGGGGGGGGGAGGGAATGGGGAGGCTTTTCTCAGAAGCAATTTGAAGGGAGGGGTATGGTGGTTGGGGGATAGGGGTGGAGGGAAGGAGGAGGAGCATCATCTGTTCCATCAGTGTATCTGTCTGTCTGTCTATGTATCTATTTATCTGTCTGTATCTATCTATCTATCTATGTATGTATCTGTGTCTATCCTTGTATCTATCTATCTGTCTATGTATCTGTCTATGTATGTATCTATCTGTCTATGTATGTATCTGTCTATGTATGTATCTGTCTGTCTATGTATGTATCTGTCTGTCTATGTATGTATCTATCTGTCTGTCTGTGTATCTATGTATGTATCTATCTGTCTATCTATGTATGTGTCTGTCTGTCTATGTATCTATCTGTCTATCTATGTATGTATCTGTCTATGTATGTATCTATCTGTGTATGTATCTATGTATGTATCTATGTATGTATCTGTCTGTCTGTCTATGTATGTATGTATCTATCTATGTATCTATCTGTCTATGTATGTATCTATCTGGCGTCACGGATAACAGCTAAATAAGAGAATCTCCTGTCGTTTTTTTGTTTGTTTTGGTTTTTTTTACCCCCAGAATGCAACCATTTGTAAAAAAAAAAAAAACACACAAAAAAACACACACACACCCCCCCCCCCCCAAAAAAAAACAGCCTTTGACACGCAACTGAAACACACATGGGGGAGCCTGGTCAAGACTTTTTTGCCTCCTTTGAGCGTATTACAAAAATTAAAAACCGATTTTGGAGACAAATATTTTTTTTAGGAACATGTCTGTTTCGTAACTGATCATAATTGGGACATGCCATTACAAACGTACAGAAATACACATTGACGTGTGGAACACATTCGGAAATAGTGTGGAAGTTGGACAGTTCCTTCTTTGTTTGGTTTATACAAATGTAGCAACATGAAAAACGGTTTTGATGAGAGTAAACTTTGATGCCAAGGCTATGCTCTGCTGTCGTAGGGCCAGCTCAGTGACTTAGTATCAGTAGCTCAAGGAGGCGTCACTGCGTTCGGACAAAACCATATACGCTACACCACATCTGCCAAGCAGATGCCTGACCAGCAGCGTAACCCAACGCGCTTAGTCAGGCCTTGAGAAAAACAAACAAACAAATAACAACAGCAAAAAACAAAAACAAACAAACGGGGGAATAAATAATAGATAAGCTTGCATAAATAAATAAATAAATAATAATTATAATGTAGGAAAAGGTAGTAGTAATAATATCAGTAATACTAATAAAATGATAATAATAAAACATAAAGTGACTTAACCCCCGTTTAACTGCAGGAAAGTAGAAAGGTGTTTGAAGTCACAAAATCAAAATCCAGACGCAGTCTGCCGGAAACGGAGAAAACAGTCTGGAGATAAAAAAAAAAAAACATTCTCTCTCTCGATTGGATGTGTGAATTTTTTTTTCAGCCTTCCGTGGACCATCATTTAGTCATGTTCATCCCCGCCCCCCTCCCCCGCCCCCCCCCCCCCTCCTCTCCGCCCCTCCCTTCCTCCACTTTGTTCTTCCCGTGTATTTTTTTTCTTTCTATTATTTCAAAGATAAGGGGGTGGGGTGAAGTTTTTTTGTGCGTGTGTTGGGGTGGGGGGGCGTGGGGGGGGGGGGGGCCTGTGGGATACAGTTAAAATGTAATACAAGCTGCACAATTTCAATTCTGGCTGGTCGAAATGAGTGAAGTTAACATTTTTGGAGTGAAGATTTTTTTTTTTTTTTTTTTTTGTGAGAAAAAAAGGACGCATTCAAAATCGGTGTAACACATCTAATGATATGCGCATACACACACACACACACACAGACACACACACACACGCACACACACGCACACACGTCTTCACATGTGAACACTGTACAGTTATTGTCGTACTGTTTTACTCCGTTGTTGATCACTGTGTGCTTGTATTATACATATAACCCCTTTCTGACGCTACACTGGCAGTAGAATTCCTCTGTTTGGGAGGGGGTGCGGGGGGGTTAGGGTGTTTGGGGGATGGGGGTGGCACGGGGGGGCGGGGGGGGGGGGTATTTATTTTAGTCTTGTGAACTCAGAGTCGTCTTCTTCCTTGACTTGAACTGGGTTCCGATAAACATGTGTAGTCCAGCAGTGGAGCCAGACTTGATGGGTAATAATAATAATAATAATGGTATTTATATAGCGCTGAATCCTGTGCATAGACAAATCTAAGCGCTTTCGCACCAGTCATTCTCACGTCGCTTAACTCTAAAACCGGAGAAACTGAAGACAAGGAAGAGGCAGGGAAGGGAGGCTATTTTGGGAAGAAGAGGTGGGTTTTAAGGCCAGACTTGAAAGAGCTGAGTGTGGAGACTTGACGAAGCGAAAGAGGAAGTTCATTCCAATTGCAAGGTCCAGAGACAGAGAAAGAATGGCGCGGCTAACAGTGAAAAGTCTTGCCTGGTCCGCTGTTAGCCGATCAAACGCCTCTCAAAGCTGCAAGTGCTGAATCATTCACAAACTCCTTTCATTTGTGTGAAAAAAGAACAGTTTTTTTGTTGTTGTTTTGTGTGTGTGTGTGTGTGTCGTCACCACCACCACCACCACCACCACCATCCCTCTCCTTTCTATTATTTTTTTTCCCCGGTCATAACAATAATTTATGTGTGGATGAGATTTATGCAAATGTCCCCCTTCAGTACGCACATTTCAGTTTCTTTGACGCACACATTCCAGCGGAGGTCTCCGTTTTTTGTGTGGTTTTTTTGGGTTTTTTTTGTTTTTGTTTGGTGGTTGTTGTTTTTCTTCCATTGTGATTGTTGAAGGAAGAAGGATGTATTGGACAGCTGTTTTGGTGTGTGTGTGCGTGTGTGTGTGTGTGTGTGTGTGTGTGTGTGTGTGTGTATGGATGTGTTCATGCTGATCCCCTGGCTATG
This sequence comes from Babylonia areolata, assembly GCF_041734735.1. Lineage (NCBI taxonomy): Eukaryota > Metazoa > Mollusca > Gastropoda > Neogastropoda > Buccinidae > Babylonia > Babylonia areolata. The sequence continues at coordinate 20,687,728 of NC_134908.1, forward strand.
TAAATCCTGGAATTTGACAGGGTTTTTTTTGTTGTTTTTTTTTTGCTGCCAGGGGGTTGGGGGTTGGGGGATATGACTTTTTTTTGTTTGTTTTGTTTTGTTTTTTTGTTTTGTTGTTGTTTTTTTACACACTTATCTGTCATGTCATTGCATTCAGCCTTCTTTTTACTTGAAAAGAAAAAAAAGGAAGAAAACATTTTCTCCACCACAGTGAAACTGTCTAATTTTGTTCATTCAGTCATTTAACCCTTTCACCGCCAAGCTCGCATTTATGCACAGGCGTGGTAGAGGACCCACATGTCACTGAAAGGTGGCCATTCATTGGTCTGTTATCCATGAACCTACTGCTCTTAATGTTCGGTGGTAGGATAGGCCATATTTTCTATACACCGCAGGGGGGAATCCCCAGCTATTCTTAGCTAGTGTCTTTTCTGTGTTCATACCACAAGGGAATTTTGTACTCTGAATTGAATGGCGGTGAAAGGGTTAAAACACATTGTTTTGTTGTAGTACGTGTGTATAAGAGAGGTAGAGGGAGAGAGGGGGTGGTGGGGGGGGGGGGGGGGGGGGCTGGAGGGTGTATCACTTTATTTCAGTGATATTGTCAGTGCTGATCAAAATATGTTTCGAAAGCTGACAAACAATCTGTAAATGTTTCATCAGACAAATACAGTTGAACTTGTGTTGGTTTGCAGTGGCCATTTTTTTTTTTTGTTTTCTGCCTTCATGAAGGGTACAATTTTATGTACATGCAGTTCTCAGTTAAGTGTGTATGTGTGTCTTCACTGTATATAATTATGCATTACCTAACTGTTGACTGAGTGATGGTTTGGATGCAACGTTGTTTTGCAGCATACACCTGGTGCACTTGAAAGAAGCTACGGCAACGATAAAGTTGACGTTGGCAAAATTCTTTTTTTTTTTTTATCTTTTTTTTTTTTTCTTTTTTTTTTTTTGGTGTGATTATTTTCTTAGATCAACTTTGCAAGGAAAATGAACAAACTAACTTGTAGATTGGGAGGAATGTAGTGGGAGAATGCCAACAACTCCTTGTAGGCGAATCTCATCTGTTGAGCACTGAACGCTCAGCTTTGTGGTCTTGGTCTTCCCATTTGAGTCCCAAGCCCAACTCAGTGCTAGGTTGAAGCTTGCCATGAGCTGGAAAAATCCCTACATCTGAACTCGGGGGTTCTCCAAGTCACTGGCAGGTTAACCACGTCCTTTTCAGCAGCTAGTTGTTTGCTGGTTACTTTGTGTATTAAAGTGCTCTGGCAGTGAGGCGCGGTTGCGAGAGTCGGTGGCACTTGTGATCCAGTGTTGACCAGAGATCAGGGTTGGAGGCATGGTGTTGTGTCTGTGGGAAAGGCAGTTTGTGATCCAGTGTTCACCAGAGATCAGTGTTGGAGGTGTGGTGTTGTGTCTGTGGGAAAGGCGGTTTGTGATCCAGTGTTGACCAGAGATCAGTGTTGGAGGCATGGTGTTGTGTCCATGAGAAAGGCAGTTTGTGATCCAGTGTTGACCAGAGATCAGTGTTGGAGGCATGGTGTTGTGTCCATGAGAAAGGCAGTTTGTGATCCAGTGTTGACCAGAGATCAGTGTTGGAGGCATGGTGTTGTGTCTGTGGGAAAGGCGGTTTGTGATCCAGTGTTGACCAGAGATCAGTGTTGGAGGCATGGTGTTGTGTCTGTGGGAAAGGCGGTTTGTGATCCAGTGTTCGGTGTTGTGTCCGTGGGAAAGGCAGTTTGTGATCCCGTGTTCACCGAAGATCAGTGTTGGAGGCATGGTGTTGTGTCTGTGGGAAAGACAGTTTGTGACCCAGTGTTCACCGAAGATCAGTGTTGGAGGCATGGTGTTGTGTCTGTGGGAAAGACAGTTTGTGATCCAGTGTTGACCAGAGATCAGTGTTGGAGGCATGGTGTTGTGTCTGTGGGAAAGACAGTTTGTGATCCAGTGTTCACCAGAGATCAGAGATGGAGGCGTGGTGTTGTGTCTGTGGGAAAGACAGTTTGTGATCCAGTGTTCACCAGAGATCAGAGATGGAGGCGTGGTGTTGTGTCTGTGGGAAAGGCAGTTTGTGATCCAGTGTTGACCAGAGATCAGTGTTGGAGGCATGGTGTTGTGTCTGTGGGAAAGGCAGTTTGTGATCCAGTGTTCACCGAAGATCAGTGATGGAGGCATGGTGTTGTGTCTGTGGGAAAGGCAGTTTGTGATCCAGTGTTCACCAGTGATCACGGTTGTAGGCGTGGTGTTGTATCCTTGGGAAAGGCATTTTGATTTGATTTTTCCTCACTTCACCCCGGTGTGAGTGGGTGCCGGACTTTTTGTTGGGGAAGGTTAAAACGGCGGAAGGAGAGGATAGGGCCCCGCCTTCCTATGCCGGGTACTGGACACAGTGGGTATGAATTCACTGCCTTCCTGTGCCGAGCCCTGGACACAGTGGGTATGAATTCACTGCCTTCCTGTGCCAAGCCCTGGACACAGTGGATATGAATTCATTGCCTTCCTATGCCAAGCCCTGGACACAGTGGATATGAATTCATTGCCTTCCTGTGCTGAGCCCTGGACACAGTGGATATGAATTCACTGCCTTCCTGTGCCGAGCCCTTCACACAGTGGATATGAATTCACTGCCTTCCAATGCCAAGCCCTAGCCCTAGACACAGTGGATATGAATTCACTGCCTTCCTATGCCGAGCACTTGACACAATGGATATGAATTCACTGCCTTCCTTTTCTGAGCATTTGACACAGTGGATATGAATTCACTGCCTTCTTATGCCGAGCCCTTCACACAGTGGATATGAATTCACTGCCTTCCTATGCCGAGCCCTAGACACAGTGGATATGAATTCACTGCCTTCCTATGCCGAGCCCTACACACAGTGGATATGAATTCACTGCCTTCCAATGCCAAGCCCTAGCCCTAGACACAGTGGATATGAATTCACTGCCCCATAAGGCAATGGGAGCTTAAATCTTTTAAACTTGGGCAGAAAACCTAAAGACAAACAACAACTAAACAAACAGAGACTTTGAAAGGCATTCCTGGTCTGCAGGTGTTTTTTTTTGGGGGGGTGGGGTGGAAATGAATTATCAGCAACACCTCTTTGTTGACCGAGGGTTGCAAAGAGATGTTAACTGACGATAATGTACCATTGCCGTTGCATCCCATTTCTGCCTTGTTTGTGACTTAAATCTCTGATGGCAATATGTTCCTTTTGATGTCTACTTTTTAAATTTGGTTCAAGTGAAATTTCAGTGCACTTGGTACACCCCCAAACTGTTGTATATGTGATGTGGGGAATTGCAAATTTTGAAAATAAAACCCGTTTTTCATGACTGTTGAGGTGTTTTTGTTCTTTTGTTTGTATCATCTTTCTTTGTTGTCGTTTTCATTCAGCTGACTTTGGTGTGTGTGTGTGTGTGTGTGTGTGTTTCTTCTTCGTTCTTTTTTTGTTGTTGTTGTTTTCATTCAGTTACGTCTGGCGTTTTTTGTGTTTTATTTATTTATTTTACGGTTTATCTTTGTTGTTGTTTTCATTCAGCTGACTTTGGTGTGTGTGTGTGTGTGTGTGTGTGTGTTCGTTCTTTTTTGTCGTTTTCATTCAGTTACGTCTGACGTTTTTTGTGTTTTATTTACTTATTTTACGGTTTATCTTTGTTGTTGTTTTCATTTAGTTGTCTCTGGTGGTGTTTTTTTGTTGTTGTTGTTGTTGTTTTTTGTGGTGGTGGTGTTGTTGCTTTCATTAAGTTTTCTGGTGTTTTTTGTTTTTTTCTATTTTGTTTTCATTTAGTTGTCTGTGTGTGTGTGTGTGTGTGTGTGTGTTTTGAATGTCATAAATGTGTCTTTGTTGTTTTCATCTTATTTTTTTCCAGTGTTTTCTACTTTTCTCTCTCTCTCTCTCTTTCAATCTTTGTTTTTGTTTTCACTAAGTTGTCTCTAATTCCATGCCATAAATTCCATTTGTCTTTCCTGAACTTTCTCTCCCTTTCCTTTTTCTTTTAATTCCTGTACAAGTCATAGACATACCTAGTTAACTGTACTACACCCCAGACCCTCTCAACTCCCCCAAATCAGACTGTGTGATGAGCGCAGGTTTATATTGTTCCGACTCAAAACCATCTGGAGAGACAAACACATCGACCTGTTTGCCCAAATCCACACACTGCTCTCCCTTGCCTTGTCGGTATTTCTCTGTGCCTGCGAAACTTGGGACACTCACACAGAACAAAATACAAATATATATATATATATATATATATATTTTTTTTTTTCATGCGGAGTGATGGCCTAGAGGTAACACGTCCGCCTAGAAAGCGAGAGAATCTGAGCATGCTGGTTCAAATCATGGCTTTGCCGCCGATATTTTCTCCCCCTCCACTAAATCTTGAGTGGTGGTCTGGACTCTTACTCATTCGGATGAGACGATAAACCGACGTCCCGTGTGCTAGCATGCACTTAGCGCACGTAAAAGAACCCACGTCAACAAAAGGGTTGCTCCTGGCAAAATTCTGTAGAAAAATCCACGTCAATAGGAAAAACAAAACTGCACGCAGGAAAAAAAAAAGAAAAAAAAAGGGGGTGGCGCTGTAGTGTAGCGACGCGCTCTCCCTGAGGGAGAGCAGCCCGAATTTCACACAGAGAAATCTGTTGTGATAAAAAGAACAAAATACAAATACAAAATACAGACATAGAAAAAAAAAAGATTCTGGCAACAGAGATAAGAAGCTACAGGAAGATCTTGGACCCATCATGTGGCAAATGAAGATGGCCACAGCAAGAGCCATGAAGCATCAGGACCTCATCATTACCACCTCACAGTCATCAAGAAACATTAACTCTCTCCATACGAACGGCGAAAGAGACGACGTTAACAGCGTTTCACCCCAGTTACCATCATCAAAATATTGCAAGCGGAACGCTCTTATACTGAAGAGGTGAATGTTGACAAAGAATACCACAATTCTGACGATGGAAGCTAAAGGTTGGGTCATTGAGACACCCACTGGACATCCGAGGTGTCTGTGTAGAGGAGAAGAGAGGACTGGCCATACTGAGTGAGTTAAACAAAGTCTGAGGAAGCCACAGACAAGGAAGACAGAGGAAGAGGTGGGAAGACGATGTCGAAGAATGGACAGGCATTAACCTGGACGATATCCAAGAACAGACAGACACCATGAACCAGGGTGGAATCCCACAGAGGGGTGAAGGACACACAGATGGAGGAGATGGGAAGACGATACCCAACAGACCGGCATCATTAACCCAGGGTGGCTCCCACAGAAGGGTGAGATGAACACACAGATGGAGGAGGTAGAAAGATGATACCCAAAGAACCGACAGGCCTGAACCAGGGTGGAATCCACAGGTCGGAGGCAGCTGAATACCCAAGAACAGACGGCATCATGAACCAGGGTGGACTCCACAGAGGGGTGACCAAGAGACCACAGAGGGGTGGAGGACACACAGATGGAGGAGGTGGGAAGACGATACCCAAGAACAGACAGGCATGAACCAGGGTGGAATCCCACAGGTGGGAAGATGATACCCAAGAACAGACAGGCATCATGAACCAGGGTGGAATCCCACAGAGGGGTGGAGGACACACAGATGGAGGAGGTGGGAAGACGATACCCAAGAACAGACAGGCATCATGAACCAGGGTGGAATTCCACAGAGGGGTGGAGGACACACAGATGGAGGAGGTGGGAAGACGATACCCAAGAACAGACAGGCATGAACCAGGGTGGAATCCCACAGAGGGGTGGAGGACACACAGATGGAGGAGGTAGAAAGACGATACCCAAGAACAGACAGGCATCATGAACCAGGGTGGAATCCCAAAGAGGGGTGGAGGACACACAGATGGAGGAGGTGGGAAGACGATACCCAAGAACAGACAGGCATGAACCAGGGTGGAATCCCACAGAGGGGTGGAGTACAGACATATGGAGGAGGTGGGAAAATACCCAAGAAGGGACAGGCATCATGAACCTGGGTGGAATCCCACAGAGGGGTGGAGGACAGATGGAGGAGGTGGGAAGACGATACCCAAGAACAGACAGGCATCATGAACCAGGGTGGAATCCCACAGAGGGGTGGAGGGCACACACAGATGGAGGGGAGTTGGGGGGTGTTGTCATTTTTCACTGGTAGCCCCAACGACATCAGCGGATGTCAAGGGGATGAGAATTTAACAATACTGTTCAGCACTCCGGGAGTTCATTTTGCCTTGTGCTCATACACACACACACACACACACACACACACACACACACAGATACATACACACACACACACTGGACAAAACAAAATACACACAAACACCATACTAACACTGTAGAAACACGAAGAATAAGAAACAAGCGTTTTTCATCCAAACTTTATACACAATACTCCACATCCATCTGAACACTCAAATAAGTCCCCCCCCCCCCCCCCCGATCAAAACACCACAGGGTTACTTATAATTCAAACCACATTTCTCATTCACAAGAGCATGCAATGCAGGGTTAAGTAAGCAATGTCTGGTCAAGATGGAAAAAAACAAAACAAACCTCACCCCGAATAATGACAGATACATTACACATTTTTGCATGGTCATCATTCCTTGGCAGTTTTGAAACGGGGAAGATTATTATTATTATTAAGATTTTTTCCCCCAGCAGTATGGCCAAGAGTTGAGTTCTTGCAAAAGAACACAGGACTGCGTAAGAGGCGACACAAGAGTCCAATGATATAACAAACTTGACAACACAAACGCTGGCTTTTACAATCTATATTGTTCAACTCCCCAGATCGACCAAATCATTACAGATAAACACTATCATCTCATTGTAACATGCCCAACAGGCCATCAGATATGCACAGTCATCCCAGTTAGTAAAATAAGCACTGAAAATTAGTCACCTCATTCAGCAAAATCAGTACTAAAAAATCCAGTCAATGAGACAGTAATACAAGAATACTTTATCATCCCTAAAACTAAGAGAACTTTCCCCGACACCTTTGCTGAAGAAAAGGGAGACATTTCTTCTTCTTCTTCTTCTGTGTTTGTGGGCTGCAACTCCCACGTTCACTCGTATGTACACGAGTGGGCTTTTACGTGTATGACCGTTTTTACTCCGCCATGTAGGCAGCCATACTCCGTTTTCGGGAGTGTGCATGCTGGGTATGCTCTTGTTTCCATAACCCACCGAACGCTGACATGGATTACAGGATTTTTAACGTGCGTATTTGATCTTCTGCTTGCGTATACATACGAAGGGGGTTCAGGCACTAGCAGGTCTGCACATATGATGACCTGGGAGATCGGAAAAATCTCCACCCTTTACCCACCAGGCGCCGTTACTGAGATTCGAACCCGGGACCCTCGGATTGAAAGTCCCAACGCTTTAACCACTCGGCAATTGCGCCCGTCGGGAGACATATCAAAACCCACAGGCGTTACACCCACACAACAACCAGAAGACTGATCACACTCCCAAGTTTCAACACAATTATATATTCATGTTCTGAGCACATCACTCTTTTGCAACATCTCCACTGGCTCCCTGTCTCACACCGAATAAAGTACAAGATCAGCACTCTATGTTATAGATGCATTCATAAAATTGCCCTTTCCTATCTCTGCGGCTGCCTTCACCTCTACACTCCATCTCGCTCACTACGATCGGCTTCGGATCCACTCTGTTTACGCATACCCAGATTCAAACACTCGACTGTTGGCCGCCGTTCTTTCTCTGTCTCTGGACCTTGCAATTGGAATAAACTTCCTCTTTCGCTTTGCCAAGTCTCCACACTCAGCTCTTTCAAGTCTGGCCTTAAAACCCACCTCTTCCCAAAATAGCCTCCCTTCCCTGCCTCTTCCTTGTCTTTAGTTTCTACAGTTTTAGAGTTATATATGCGTGTGAATGACTGGTGCGAAAGCGCTTTGATTTGTCTCTGCACAAGATTCAGCGCTATATAAATACCATTATTATTATTATTATTATGTTCAAACAGAAAGAAAAGAGGAGAGAAAAAAGAAATGAAAGAAAAGCACGCAAATGCATATCCACATCGCTCTACAACAATACATGCAGCATTTTAACACAAAACACTCCCCCCCCCCCCCCCCCCGCCCCAACACACACACACAAACACACTCACAAGCATGACAGGTTTTTTTTCCCCTCAGCAAATCTCCCCATCAGAAATGACAATAGTTTTCCAGGCATAAAGCATATTACAATAATTATGCTGAATATTCATACATCTTCCGGAAACAAGCGTTGCCAGTCACAGTTAATCCATGATACGTATCATTATTGTCATCATTGTTGCGAAGAGCCTCAGCCACTGTACGGGGCCATATCACGACTGAAAATACAGTCATATCAGTATCAGTATCAGTAGCTCAAGGAGGCATCACTGCGCTTGGACAAATCCATATACGCTACACCACATCTGCCAAGCAGATGCCTGACCAGCAGCATAACCCAACCGCTTAGTCAGGCCTTGAGAAAAAAAAATATATATATAAGGTTGATTAAATAATAGATAAATACATAAAAAAAACCCTACTATACTATGTATAAGGCGCAAAAACTCGATGAAGTCAACTATAAGCGTACATAAATAAATAATAATTATAATATAAAAAAAGTAGTAGTAATAAATAAATAATAATAATAAATAAAAAAATAAATAAAAAAGACAACAATGATGATAAATAAGCAAAGTACAGTCATAGATCCTGTAAACCTGTAAGGAACCAAAGGCAGAAAAGAAAAGGACCCACAAGTTCAGTCACATCCATGCGCATAATCCTTGACACTATCTTGGACGATTACTGTTTCCTTAATTTTTTTTTTTTTTTTTTTTTTTTTTTTTGCCAGAGGATTAGAAAAAGTAACCAGAACACAAACACAATGCAGAGATAATACACACAATTACATAACAACAGGCACAACAACAAAAAAAACAACAAAATTGCCAGCATGCAACTCACACATCCCAGGCATGAAAAAAAAAAAGCAACAACAAAAAAAACCCACACAGCAAGAATGCCCAATCATTAAGTCCGGAAAAAGACTTTGTTTAACTCTCTCCACATGAACGGCGAAAGAGACAACGTTAACAGCGTTTCACCCCAGTTACCATCATCAAAATATTGCAAGCGGAAGGCTCTTATACTGAAGGGGTGAATGTTGACAAAGAAAACCACAATTCTGACGACGGAAGCTAAAGGTTGGGTCATTCAGACACCCACTGGACATCCGAGGGGTCTGTGTAGAGGAGAAGAGAGGACTGGCCGTACTGAGTGAGTTAAAAACATCTATATCTCAGTTTACAGGTGCATCCACTTGCACAAATCCACAACTGTGTATTATCACTTCACCGTGGAAATACACTGAGCTAAAGAAAAGAGCAAATAAATCCACAGTCTAGAAACTGAATGCATACATGCACATAACATAGAAAGAAACTGAACACATACATGCACATAACATAGACAGAAACTGAATACATACATGCACATAACACAGAAAGAAACTGAACATATATATGCACATTACATAGAAAGAAACCGAATACATATATGCACATTACATAGAAAGAAACCGAATACATATATGCACATAATATAGAAAGAAACCGAATACATATATGCACATAATATAGAAAGAAACTGAATACATACATGCACATAACATAGAAAGAAACCGAATACATATATGCACATAATATAGAAAGAAACCGAACACATTCATGCACATAACATAGAAAGTAACCGAATACATACATGCACATAACATAGAAAGAAACCGAATACATATATGCACATAATATAGAAAGAAACTGAATACATACATGCACATAACATAGAAAGAAACCGAATACATATATGCACATAATATAGAAAGAAACCGAACACATTCATGCACATAACATAGAAAGTAACCGAATACATACATGCACATAACATAGAAAGAAACCGAACACATACATGCACATACATGCACATAACATAGAAAGAAACTGAATACATACATGCACATAACATAGAAAGATGAATACATACATGCACATAACATAGAAAGAAACCGAATACATACATGCACATAACATAGAAAGAAACTGGCAAACCAAGTTCCCACAAGGACATGATCATGTGAACAATAGTCAACAAAGAGAGGATTCACCAATAACTATCAATAAATGCTTTTATTAAAAAAAACATGACACACAAACTGTAATGCTGCTGTTGTTTGTTTTTTGGTTGTTTTTTTTGGGGGGAGGGGGGTGAGCACTGTTTCATCACTGACCATTCACATCAACAACAAGTTTCAGTTTCAGTTTCAGTAGCTTTAAGGAGGCGTCACTGCGCTCAGACAAATCCGTATACGCTACACCACACATCTGCCAAGCAGATGCCTGACCAGCAGCGTAACCCAACACACTTAGTCAGGCCTTGAGAGAGAAAGAAAAAAAAAAAAGAAAAAAAAAAAAAAAAGGGTGAATAAATAAAAGATAAATACATTAAAAAAAAAAAAGAACTACTACTAATAATAATAATATATATAAGGCGCAAAAAACTTGATGAAGTCAACTGTAAGCATACATAAATAAATAAATAATAATTTTATTTTTTAAAAAAAAGAAGAAAAAAAAGATAAAAACAACAATAAAACCATGGGAAATGGAAGGGACGGGAGTGTTACCAACAAAAATCCTATGTGTAAAACAAATCAACTAACAAAAAAAAAAAAAAAACCAAAAAACCCCCAAAAAACCCAAACAACTAAAAAAAAAATAAAATAAAATAAAAATTAAAAAAATTAAAATTCATGTAAATCTAGAATGCAGAAAAACACTTTATAAAAACAACAACAACAACAACAAAAAACAAAAAAACTGGTGCTCCTTGAAGTTATTTCAACATGTATACATGCCATGATGTGACATTTGGTATCTTGTTTATCTTGTTCTTTATTATTTGTTATTGTTCTTCATCTTATTATTACTATTATAAGTATTATCATATTGAAAAATAACCTTTGTATCTCAACAAATTAATGATTTTTTTTTTTTGTTGATGATCATTGATGGACAAAATGTTTTGCTATGTGAATGTTGAATCACACTGATGTCGTGAAAAGTCAAAATATAACCTTGTGTACAAGGGAAAAAAAAAAAAAATCTCTACAGTCACATAAAAAATTTTTTTTAAAAGCAGAAAAACCTAGAGACACACACAAACTTTAGAACAGAACCCCCCACCCCCCCTCCAGAAAACAGCACCAAAAAAAACCACCTCAACAACACAATAATACTACAAGGTGCGACAAAAACAAAAAAACCCACAAAAATATTAAAACCTGAGTAAATCAAAAACGCAGAAAATCCCACAGCCACACATAAACCATGGTCATGAGAAAGACAAAGATACTACAAGATGCGATACAGGGGGACGTATTTTGAATAACAGCACCTTTGCCTTCCACCATGAACCTCAAAAGGGTTTCTGTTCCGTTCCACAGGCACTCAGCTGAAAGCCAAATCTAACATACATACGGTTTTTTTTTTTTAACTGTCATTATAACAGGCGCAACAGCCGAGCGATTTAAGCGCTGGACTTTCTTCTTCTTCTTCTTCTTCTGTGTTCGTGGGCTGCAACTCCCACGTTCACTCGCATGTACACGAGTGGGCTTTTACGTGCATGACTGTTTTTACCCCTGCAGATAGCCTGCAGAAACGAGATAAACCGTTACTGTATTGTATTGAACTGAACTGAACTACATTGTATTGTCCTGCTTGCATTAAATTGTATTTCTTGCATCATACTGCATTACACACATGGATAAATGAAGAGAGATTGTATACACTCTCTTTGCCTTAATGCACAACTTAAAAAATCCCCCCCACCCCCCCCCCCCCCCCCAAAAAAAAAAACCAACAACAAGAACCACCCACAAAACCCCCAGAAAGCAGCATTCAACAAACTCTTCAGCGTCACCAACAAACCATCACACACACACACACACACACACACACACACATGGGTTCACTTTTAGTTTCAATTAAAGCCAACACCACACACACACACACACATACACACAAACACAATCCACGTAATTTAAAGTAACCCAGGAATCGATCCCCCAAAGCCGCGCGCAGCCTGCTGCCGCGCGCTATCTCCGGCGCTCCCCTTTCTGCGTGCGCTTCTTCTCGGCCTCCTTGCGCTGCTGCTGCTTCTGCCGCTGGGCCTCGCGGTCCTGCTTGTCCTTCTCCTTCTTGCGTTCGTGCTCCTGCTTCGACTGCTCGCGCTGCACCTGCTGCGCCTGGAGCAGAAGGAACAAGAGAGGCAAGGCCTTCAAGACTCACTTGTGATACACTCAAAAAAACAAAACAAAAAAAAAACAAAAAAAATCCAAGCTTTTTATGTACTGAGTATAATTTCAAAATATAATGTTTAAGATGAGAAAGATCAGTTTAAAGCGAATTAAGTCCCCTAGCATTAATTACAGAGTAAATTCCCTTTTTTACTATCTGCACCAAAACGTTCGCAAAATAAATAAAACGTCCATGCTTAGCAAAGGAAGTTCCTGTTTGAACAAAAAATGATAATAATGACTGCTCTTGTTGTTGGGTCAGAATATCAGATCAAAGTGCCAAGTTTAGAGAATACAAAAAATATAACAGTAAATGCAGTTTGCATATAATTAGGCTTCATTATTTATTTTTTTGTGCCTATCCCAGAGGTGCAATATTGTTTTAAACAAGATGACTGGAAAGAACTGAATTTTTCCTATTTTTATGCCTAATTTGGAGTGAACTGACAAAGTATTTGCAGAGAAAATGGCAATGTTAAAGTTTACCACGGACACACAGCCACACACACACACACAGAGACAACGAACACTGGGTTAAAACATAGACTCACTTTGTTTACACAAGTGAGTCAAAAATGGTCAGACTGTTTGAAGCGGACATACCTAAGCGGACATATTTGCATTTGTATTTGCATTTCTTTTTATCACAACAGATTTCTCTGTGTAAAATTTGGGCTGCTCTCCCCCAGGGAGAGCGCGTCGCTACACTACAGTGCCACCCTTTTTTTTTTTGTATAGTTTTCTGCATGCAGTTTTATTTGTTTTTCGTATCGAAGTGGATTTTTCTACAGAATTTTGCCAGGGACAACCTTTTTGTTGCCGTGGGTTCTTTTACGTGTGCTAAGTGCATGCTTGCACACGGGACCTCAGTTTATCATCTCATCCGAATGACTAGCGTCCAGACCACCACTCAAGGTCTAGTGGAGGGGGAGAAAATATCGACGGCTGAGCCACGATTCGAACCAGCACGCTCAGATTCTCTCGCTTCCTAGGCGGACGTTTGAATGAATGGGGACTGAGAACAAAGCTGTGTGTGCATACGCGTGTGTTGCCCACACCTTGAGCACATCGGAGGAAGGTGGCAGAGTGGTTAAGACGCTCTGCTGCCAATATACCGAGTCCGTGAGGGTGTGGGTTCGAATCCCACTCTCGCCCTTTCTCCCAAGTTCGACCGGAAAATCAAACTGGGCAACTAGTTATTCGGATGAGATGATAATAATAATAATAATAATAATGGTATTTATATAGCGCTGAATCTTGTGCAGAGACAAATCAAAGCGCTTTCGCACCAGTCATTCACACGCATGCATAACTCTAAAACTGTAGAAACTAAAGACAAGGAAGAGGTAGGCAAGGGAGGCTATTTTGGGAAAGAGGTGGGTTTTAAGGCTAGACTTGAAAGAGCTGAGTGTGGAGACCTGACGAAGCGAAAGAGGAAGTTCATTCCAATTGCAAGGTCCAGAGACAGAGAAAGAACGGCGGCCAACAGTCGAGTGTTTGAATCTGATAAACTCGGATGAGATGATAAACTTAGGTCCCATGTGCAGCATGCACTTGACGCACTGAAAAAGAACCCATGGCAACGAGAGTGTCGTCCTCTGGCAAAATTCTGTAGAAGGAACCCACTCTGATAGGTATAACAGATATACAAGCAAGCACTCAAGACTGGACTATTCACGCTGGGTTATGCTGCTGGTCAGGATTCTACCCAACAGATGTGGTGTTGCGTGTATGGATTTGCCCAAATGCAGTGACCGCCTCCTTGAGAAACTGAAATTTGAAACTGAGCACAAAATCATTTCCTACTTCTCTCTGTCTTCTTTCTTTTTTTCCCACACTGACATATCTTTACATCTCTGTCTGTCTGTCTGTCTCTCCCCTCTGTCTCTCCTTCTCTCTGTCTTTCACATAATGTGTCTATCTGTCCATATCCCTATTACCCGTCGCCTTATTTGCTCTCTTTTATGTCTCTTACATCTGTGAATAAAATTTTATCGTTACTTTTCTGTGTTAATTTCACTTGAATCATTCATGTGTAGCATTCATGCTAGGGTTTTGTTGTTGTTTTTCCCTTGGTGTGTGTGTGTGTGTTAGTGTGTGTGTGTGAGGTGTGCGTGTGTGCGTTACTCGCTTCCGTTCCATACAGATGTGAGCGATGTTGTGTCTCTCAGTTTGACGCTGTGTTATACTCGTACATTATACATGTATTAAGTATTCAGTATAACTACATTTATATGCGTACATGTTTGTGTGTCTCTTAGATGTGTAAGTCGGCCAAAGTGCTAATATCTTCACCGTTGGAAAATAAAAGATTCATTCATTCATTCATTCATTCTCTCTCTCTCTCTCTCTCACACACACACACACACACACACACACACACACACAGTTCATGGTTACCTCCATAACTGACGCTGCATTCGTATTTCGCTCCATCAGGGCTGTAGCCAAGGTCAAGGTCATAATATCATCACATTCATTCATGAAATATTCAATGGCCATGCTGCGTGCTTGTGTGTGCCTGTGTGTGAGAAACAGGGAGAAAGAGAAAGAGAGAGAGAGACACACAGAGACTGAGAGAGAGAGATAGACAGCAACAGAGAGAGAGAGAGAGAGAAAATGAATGAATGGTTTATTCATATACGCCATAGCCCCTCATAAAGGTGGAGAGAGAGAGAGAGAGAGAGAGAGAGAGAGAGAGAGAGACAGCACATTACATGCATTTATGGCAACATCAGTTTCAGTAGCTCAAGGAGGCGTCACTGCGTTCGGACAAATCCATATACGCTACGCCACATCTGCCAAGCAGATGCCTGACCAGCAGCGTAACCCAACGCGCTTAGTCAGGCCTTGAGAGAGAGAAAAAAGGTAAATACATAAAAAACAGAACTACTACTGCTAGAGTACTACTACTAATAATATGTATAAGGCGCAAAAACGTGATGAAGTTAACTATAAGCGTAAAAAAAAAATTTAAAAAAATGGCAAGATCAAGACACAAGGAACAGAGAACAGGACATCATCATAAGACGCTGTATGAGAAGCGACTTGGAACAGCGACAGAGACAGTGAGAAAAGGGGCCAGAGACAAAAAGAGAGCTAGAAACGTGTACAGTTTGGCTCCTGAACAGCACAGTGCACACCACACACAGGTCTCTCTCACGCTTTTGTCTTCTCACACGGCGCACATAATATACGCAACTGTACATTGCAAGCATGCAAATGCATACACACAATCTCATCATCTCTCTGTGATTTTGAAACAAAAACACTCACCACATATCTCACACACACACACACCACATACACAGATACACACAAAGATACACCCACCCACACAGACTGATGCGCACAAACACATACACACACAACACACAGATGAGCAATCACACACAGATACATACATACCACACACTACAGATATAAACGCTACACACACACACACACACACACCACAATAACACACACACATGCACACAATCACACACAATGTGTACACATCGCCCACTACAAACACACACACTCACACATGCACACATGCACACAATCACACATATACAGATACATACACACCAGACACTACAGAACCCCCCCTCCCTCCCACCCCACTCTCCCCCCTCTCACAGTCACACACACACACACACACAGAGCTCCAAAGGATACTGTCGGCCGATTCTCCTTTCCCCTTGTGCGACGAAGCAAACGCTGATGCTTCTTCCGCTTCCTGGTCTGTTCTGTCCCCTTGTTAAGGCCACAATACTTTTCTTCCCCTCGCAAAAATATCGACAACAATAATAACGTGCCTCTACATAGGACTATGCGCACAAACACATACACACACAAATTCAAATAATGTTTCTTAATTCTTTCTGTTTTTACATTAAGAATACTAGTTATTACCTGCAGTGCGTGGATGTATGTATAAAACGGTGTATAAGATTTTTTTTTTTTTTTTTTTTTTTTTTTTTTACATTTGTATCTTCGTAATATTCGTAAAAGCTGTTGTTGACTTTTACAGTTATGGTCCCCATGTTGTTTACTTGTCTATGTTGTGATAATGCACCTGACCAAATTTCTCCAATGTTAATTATTAAGCAGCTCAATCAAAGAATATTCAACAATATATCTAGTGTGAATAGGACGCAGGAATACAATAAAAATGTTAATTATAAAGCAGCTCAATCAAAGAATATTTAACAATATATCTAGTGTGAATAGGGTGCAGGAATACACTAAAAATGTTAATTATAAAGCAGCTCAACCAAAGAATATTCAACAATATATCTAGTGTGAATAGTAAGCAGGAATACACTAAAAATGTTAATTATAAAGCGGCTCAATCAAAGAATATTCAACAATATATCAAGTGTGAATAGGACGCAGGAATACACTAAAAATGTTAATTATAAAGCAGCTCAATCAAAGAATATTTAACAATATATCTAGTGTGAACAGGACACAGGAATACGATAAAAATGTTAATTATAAAGCAGCTCAATCAAAGAATATTTAACAATATATCTAGTGTGAATAGGACGCAGGAATACGATAAAAATGTTAATTATAAAGCGGCTCAATCAAAGAATATTCAACAATACATCTAGTGTGAACAGGACGCAGGAACACAACAAAAAATGTTAATTATAAAGCGGCTCAGTCTAAGCTTATCTAACATTACATCTACTATAAACAAGACACAGAAATACAATAGAAATGTTCAAGATGCAAACTCGCTAAACAAAAAAAAAACAACCCAACAAAACACCAAACCATTTGTCATACAACTAGTGCCATGAGCCTCAACTGCTTCCTGTACACTTTACTCTCCTGTTTTCCAGCCACACCCCCTGCCCCCTCCTGTAGGGAGCAGTTTTTTCTACGCCGAAGGGAGTTGATTAAAAACAACAACAAAAAAAAAGGATACTCCTCGCCATCGGAGACGTGGGCGTACTGGGCGAGGATGGCCTGCTTGCGGGCCTCCTCCTCTGCTGACCGCTTGTTCTCCTTCACTGTGGCCAGGGACTGTTGCTCCATGATCTCACACAGCATGTCCCCCGCGTCTGAGTTGATATCATACACATACGTATAATGATATATACGTGAACACACCACACACACACACATGTATGTATAGTCAGTACACACACACACACACACACACACACACAACCACATGCATGCACACATTCACATGTATATGCACGCACACAAACACACACACATTCCTACACACACACACATGCATGCACACATACACACACACACATGCACGCACACACGGAGATATGAATACACATACACACATATGTATACACACATATACATATGAACACACACACACACACATGTATACACACACATACACACACACATATATAGCACACATACACACACATTCACATACACACACACACATACACATTCATACACACGCACAATCACACGCACACATATATACACGCACGCACACCCACACACACTTACACACACATACCCACACACACACTGTGTCTGTGATATTGATAATATCTTTGTGCATGTTTAGTCCAAATCTTAGTATTGTAATGCTAAAACTTGTAAAAGACACCAACTGACCAAGGTAATGATAATTTGCATATGTTATTTATTTATTTATATATATATATATATATATATATATATATATATATATATATATATATATATATATATATATATATATATACAATCAGATGAGACCATAAACAAAGGTCACTTCTGCAGTATAAGTATTACTGACTCCAGACTTTGTACATAAAAATCTCATTCACTGGATAATGTCACATTTATAAACACATGAATAAACAAGTATATTTTGAGCTCAGACCACAAAGACAGACACTGAGACCACAGTAACAGAACAGACCACACAGTGACAGAACAGACCACAGTAACAGAACAGACCACACAGTAACAGAACAGACCAGACCACAGTAACAGAACAGACCAGACCACAGTAACAGAACAGACCACACAGTAACAGAACAGACCACACAGTGACAGAACAGACCACAGTAACAGAACAGACCACACAGTAACAGAACAGACTACAGTAACAGAACAGACCACACAGTAACAGAACAGACTACAGTGACAGAACAGACCACACAGTAACAGAACAGACCAGACCACAGTAACAGAACAGACCACACAGTAACAGAACAGACTACAGTGACAGAACAGACCACACAGTAACAGAACAGACCACAGTGACAGAACAGACCACACAGTAACAGAACAGACCACACAGTAACAGAACAGACCACACAGTGACAGGGCAGAGCACCGGTACCTTTTTTGACAGCACTGTTTGCGGCGGCCAGCGACCGACTCTGGTGTTTGCCCCATTCCTCCACGATCTCCTTGCAGGCCGAGCCGCTTCCTTCACCGCCCTGTACAGCACACAGCATACACTGGCCTCATGGTATGTACATCTTATCAAATCTTCTACATATATATATATATATTTCATACGTTTATTTTTCAAATAACTTAATTTGGTTTATTTACCCTATGTGAACGATTACTTTGTTGTACAGCACACAGCATGCATGGAGCGCATGGTGTGTAAGCATTATGAAATCTTATATATTTCATTAATTAATTTTCATATAACTTTATTTAGTTTATTTACCTATATATATGATTAATTTGTTTATAAACAAAATAACTCAGTTTTAGATTTGAAAATGTTCATATCATGCAAGCACAATAAGCCAACTTTATAATATTATCCGTTACACGACCAACATCAACTTGCCAATGACTCTGTTGTGGTTGATGCATGCTGGGTATTTTCGTGTCTCCATAACCCACTGAAAACTGGAATGTGGTTATCATTTTACGTATAATTATTTGATATCAAAGTCTCGACACTGGACAGTCTTTTTCTGTCATACAGTAACTTGAGTGGACCCTTGACAACTGACTGCTTCACGCAAAACACAGGTCATTGATGGCACAAAAGAGCAATTTGGAATGTTAAATATTAATATATTCATCAATTAAGGGGTCTTTAATTCATTTCCTAGTCATACTGTCGGAGCTTTGCTGTTATGAAACAAGCCATGGTATATCATCTTCATTGTGCATCAAGAACTTTTCCAATGATGATTACCCACGCTTTGCAGAAATGCCGAAATCCCAATTGTTCATTAGTTCAATTTCAAGTACGAAAATTTGATATTCGATTTCTGTCTTCCCTTGTCTTTCATCGTCTCAGTAGCGCTATTCATATTGTTGGTTGTCTTCTCCAATCTGGACTGGCTTTGCAACACAATGTTGTACAATAATTCCCAGATTATGATTTTCAAAAAAAACAGAAAAAACCGTCATTACAAGTTCTTAACTGTTTGTGTACGTGCAGATTTAGTACCTTGGTGTGTGTGTGTGTCTGTGTGGTTTGCGCGGCGCACGCTATTTGCATGCGATAAGCCTGTGATGTTTGTAGTGTGTGTTGAGTGTGTTCTGTCTGAGAGAGAGTGTGTGTGTGTTTTGCAGGGCACAAGTCAGGAGAGAGGGGGGGGCAGGTTGGTGTGCTCTGCCTCAATGTGACAGTTCCCAATGATCTTCCAGGGCGTCAGTCATGATCCTTTCAAGAAAGAGGTTGAAGAGAGTGGGAGAGAGTAGACAGCCCTGTCTGACTCCGACCCTGGTTCTAAACAGTTACCCGTGCTACCATTGAAGAGGACTGCACTGGTTGCTCTTTCGTATAGGTTCTGTATGGCTTGGATGATGTCTTCACTGATGTTGAATTTGTGCATGGTGGCCCATAAGGCAGCGTGCCATACCCTGTCGAACGCCTTCTTGAAGTCAATGAAGACGGGGTAGAGGTCTCTTTGGTGCTGGAGATACTTCTCGCACAGCAAGCGCAGGTTGAAGATTTGTTCTGTTGTGCTTCTCCCTGCTCTGAAGCCGGCCTGCTCTTCGGCGATGATCATTTCTGCTTGCGGCTTCAGTCGGTTGAGAAGGACCTTTAGCATGACCTTGCTGGGGTGGCTGATTAGGCTGATAGTGCGGTAGTTTTTGCACTGTTGTAGATTGCCCTTCTTGGGGATTGTGATGACCAATGATTGTGTCCAGGTGGTTGGCCACTCTCCCGTCTGCAGGATCTTATTACAGATGGTGGTGAGGGCATCAATCACCGCTTCGCCTCCAGCTTGAATCAGTTCGGCGGGAATGTTGTCGACGCCAGCTGACTTCCCTGCTTTCAGTGTCTTCACTGCTGCCTCTACTGGGTTACGGGATATTTAACGTGTGTATTTGATCTTCTGCTTGCATATTCAATTGAGGGGGGGGGGGTTCAGGCACTAGCAGGCCTGCACATATGTTGACCTGGGATATTGTAAAAATCTCCACTCTTTACCCACGAGGCCATGTTACCAAGATTTGAACCCGGGACCATGAGATTGAAAGTCCAACTATTTAACCACTCAGCTATTGCACCCGTCTGTTCACCTGTGATACTTCATGTGGGTTATACATGTTTACTGTATAATTATTTGAATACTCAAAGTCTCACACTTGTGACAGTCTTTTTCTTCATATCAAATAACTTGAAGATGGACCCTTGACAACATGAAACTGCCTTCAGCGTCAAAAACACAGACAGTGAGACACAAACACAGAGCAATTTGGAAATGTTAAATAGTTAAATATATATTCATTCAAAATCTAAGGGGTCTTAATTCATTTCACTAGTCATACTGTCTGGAGCTTTGCTGGTTATGAAACCAGCCAATCGGCTATAATCATGGCTTCATTGTGGCCACAAAGACAACTTTATTCCAATGATGATATTACCCCCGTCTTTGCAAGAAACCCCGAAATCCCCAATTGTTCAGTTAGTATTCAAGTATAAAAATTTTATAATTCCGATTTCTGTCCTCCCTCTTGTACTTTCTCTTCTCAGGTAGGCCTATTCATATTGTTGGTTGTCCTTTCTCCAATCTTGACTGAGCAGTTGGCAACAACAATTTGTACAATAATTCCTCAGATTATGATTTATCCAAAAAAACAAAAAAAAAAAAAACCCGCATAAAATGTCGTTAATATGTTTGTGTACTGCAGATCTTAGTACCTGTGTGTGTGTGTGTGTGTGTGTGTGTGTGTGTGTGCGCGCGCGCACGCGTATTTGTATGTGCATACGCACGTGTGTGTGTGTGTGTGTGTGTGTGTGTGTGTCTGTTTGAGAGAGAGAGAGAGAGAGTGTGTGTGTTTGAGAGAGAGAGAGAGGGAGAGAGAGAGGGGGGGGAGAGAGTGTGTGTGTGTGTGTGTGTTTCACTGTTTGCAGTACAAAAACGATAATTGCTAAACGTAGTGTCATTGCGTGTACGTGCAAGTGGGATGCGTTACAAGACTAAGAATGATGCAGCTTGAGCGAGTGCGCGCGAGAGATTACGTGAGACATAGAATGTTAGATACTAGATATTAGTGTCTATTCGTGAGAGAGAGAGAGAGAGAGAGAGAGAGAGAGAGGAGAGACTCAGAGAGAGAAGTTACCAGAACTTGAGAAAGTATTTCCTCAATACTTTCTGTCACTTCATCAGCAGAGCTGTCTGTATCTAATATGCTGATAATGTATGACACAAAGACATCTGTGTCGAATTCTGGACTCAGAGACTTCAGTTTTTCCGTTAACCAGTCCTCGTACGAAGCCATGGCAGCTGCCATCTTGATGAAGAATCTAACTTTTTATTTGAAGCAGTTTCAACAGATTAAAAAAAAATTCAGGCTAGAGTATTCTAAAAATCAAATATATATCCTGTCTGAAGTAATTATACTTGTTAACCGTGTTTTATGGATTCTGAGAGCTGCTGTGTTATTTAATATTACAAAACATAAAAAGATAGTTTTTAAGTTCCCAAGGGACGTCACTCTGGGAAAAAAGGAGCCGGCATGGAAAGTCAAAACGTGCAATGGAGAACAGCAAGTGTATAGTGTTCTGACCTTGTCCATGATCTGTTGACACAGTAAGCGACAAATCGAAACTAGATCAGGAAAGATCACAGAATAACATTCCCCACTGATTGCTAACTCTCTCTGTCTCTGCTTGTGTGTGTGTGTGTGTGTGTGTGTGTATTCATGTGTGTGTGTGTTCATGTGTGTGTGTGTTGCTAAAGAGAATTTTTCACCAAAAAAAAAAAAAAAAAAATGTTTGCAAAGATTTTTTTTCACTTGTACAAATATTCATGCAATCCTTATAGTTCATCAGTTGATTATTCAAAAGAGTAGCACTCATGCCATCATTCAAAGTTTAGTGGAGAGAGCCTCTCTCTTTCCCTGCGTGTGTGTGTGTGTGTGTGTGTCTGAGGAAGGAGTATCATAACTACAGCTATGACTAAGAAAGGCAGTGGCTCCTGTGTGTGTGTGTGTGTGTGTGCATGCATGTGTGAGAATGCACAAGTTTTTGTATTGATATGTACATGTATGTATCCAAATTTCGTCTGTGTCTGTGTATGATTTTTTATTTATGTTTGTACCTTTTTATGTACTCCCCCCCCCCCGCCCCCCGCCCCCATATTCCTTATGACCCCGGTACACTTGGTAATAAAGATGTATTCTATTCTATTCTATTGTTAATGCTATCACCTGCATGGTGTTTTGTAGATATATATATTTATATTTATATATATATATATATATATATATATATGTGTGTGTGTGTGTGTGTGTGTGTGTGTGTGTGTGTGTGTATGTGTGTGTGTGTGTGTGTAGTAGTACTAGTAGTAGTAGTAGTAGTCTTCAGTTTAACGTCTTCCACTTTAAGTGGTAATAGATGGAAAGAAAAACAAATAGAAAAAAAAGGGGGTGTGGGAGGCGGGGCGTGGTTGTGTGAACAGTATTGGGCAGAGGGTGAAGAATGGTGTGTGTGTATGTGTGTGCGTGTGGTGGGGAAAGACACGGAGCATTGGAAAAAATAAAACATTAATTGAAATGGAGACATAGGCATATAGAAGGAAACACTAACATCAAACAACTATAACAAATGTCCTATTGGACTATGCAGCAAGTCTTCTGCAATAACAGACAACATCTTGAAATTGTCAAAAATACATTCACAATGTGTGTGTGTGTGTGCGCGATCTCTTTCCCAGCCGCTGTTAGTAAGACCCTGTTTTTTTTTCAATTTATTTGTTTATTTATTTATTCTGAATATGTAAAATGTTCTTTGCTGTTTCAAAAATATTATGTGACCCTTTTGAATACTGAAACATGTACATGTCTCTTAAGACTGAAAATATATGTTCATATATTTTTATCTTATATATAATACTCCTGATTGTACTTGATATGAAAAATGATATTAGATGTGTCATTGTCATTTTATGCTATCTCTTTGAATGTTTAAATGTCTCCTGAGTTTATATTTTATGTTTATCTGAGTTTAAGCTGCACAACCCTTTGAAAATTTCTCTTGGGAGATAGTTAAGTTCACTTGACTTGGCTGATACAGGAATCAGTGTGTGCAATTTCAGATATTTTTTTTTTCGCAAAAAAAAAAAAGTATTTTGCAGGGAATTCGGAAACAGAAACAGAATATCCATTTAACAGGGGAAAAAAAGTTGAACTTCATCTCTCACCTTTTCCCTCAGCAATAAGTTCAATTGTGGCAGGTCCACTTCCTTTTCATTAGCTGTGCTTGACTATGTGTGTATACATATGTATGTGTACATAACTACATGCATGTATATGAATGTGTATTGTGTGTGCGTGTGTTTATGTAAATTTGTGCCTGCCTATGTGTGCGTATGTGTTAGGGTAGCTGTTAGATACACATGTATGTTAAAATGTATATATGCAGTGTGTGTGTGTGTGTGCATGCGTGTGTGTGTGTGTGTGTATGTGTGTGTGTGTGTGTGTGTGTGTGTGTGTGGTCACATTTTGGTGTGTGTATGTAACATAGATATAATATTTCATGTTAACAAAAGCGTTTTTGTAAAGCACCTAGAGCAGATTTCTGGATAGTGTGCTATATAAGTATCCATTAATATTATTATTATTATTATTATTATCTTCCATTCAGACTGAGGGGAAACCAGAGGCTGAAGACAGGCAACTGTAGGCTTCGTCTTCTGTTCAGGTTCATTTAAGTTTGAAATTTTTAAGTTGGGTATTTGTATGCTATTTTTCTCTGCAACACTTGTCAAGCAGCACTGTATTTTGAAATGCTCTTAAAAAAAACAAACCCAACTCATTGTTGGAATTTCATGATCAGTCATTAATCTTTCATTCTGAACATCAAGCAGATAACAGGAGAATTATCTACACCTTTCAGTGTCAAAATGAAGCTCATTTCATCAAGTAGAGGCTTCACAAGGACAGCTAAACTGATGCACAAACTCTTACAAAGCCAAAGAAGAACAAAAACACAGTCAAACCCAAGCATATTGCTCCAAACCGCGCATCCATTCGCCACAGCCACCACCGACGGCAAAGCGAAAAAAACGGTCTTTGTTTCACACTCACAAAACATATTTGAGAACTTGGCGTTGGAGGAGTGGCTTTATGAAAACGTGGGGCTGGAGGAGAGGGACTACTTGCTGATGTGGAGGAACACGCCAGCCGTGGTGATCGGGCGCCATCAGAACCCTTGGACAGAGTGTGACGTACAGGCAGCGCTCCGGAAGGGAATCGCGGTGGTGCGTCGCAGCAGTGGGGGAGGAACTGTGTATCACGATGAAGGTAAAGGAAGGGGTTATCTTTTTCTTGGTTTGGTATCTTTTCTTTCTCTCCCCCCCCCCTTTTTGAATTATTATTAATATTATTATTATTATTTATTCATTTATTTTCTTCTTCTTATTATTATCATCATCATCATCATCATTATGATAATGATGGTGATTATTATTATTATCATTATTATCAATGATAATAATAATATTTGTTATTGTATTACTATTATCATTATCACTACTATTGCTATGATGATGATGATGATGATTGTTGTTGTCATTATCAATAATGATAATGATGATGATAATTCTTATTATTATCATTACTATTTGTATTGCTATTATGACTCCTACTGCTATCATCATAATCATCATCATCATTATTAATATGATGATGGTCATCATCATCATTATTTTTATCATTCTCAATGATAATATTACTATCATCATTACCATTAGCATCATTATTGTTACTGTTGTGTTATTATTATGCGCATTATTAAGCACGTTGGGGTTGCGCTGCTGGTCAGGCATCTGCTTGGCAGATGTAGTGTAGCGTATATGGATTTGTCCGAACGCAGTGACGCCTCCTTGAGCTACTGAAACTGAAACTGATAACTGATTGTTATGATGTCAAAGGGGGAAGAGCTTGTGTGGCCAGTGTCTGGCCAGTGAGTTTTATTGAAACACCCTGGGACGTTTAAGAACTTCATATAAATGTGGAGTGATGGCCTAGAGGTAACGCGTCCGCCTAGGAAGCAAGAGAATCTGAGCGCGCTGGTTCGAATCACGGCTCAGCCGCCGATATTTTCTCCCCCTCCACTAGACCTTGAGTGGTGGTCTGGACGCTAGTCATTCGGATGAGACGATAAACCGAGGTCCCGTGTGCAGCATGCTCTTAGCGCACGTAAAAGAACCCACGGCAACAAAAGACTTGTTCCTGGCAAAATTCTGTAGAAAAATCCACATCGATAGGAAAAGCAAATAAAACTGCACGCAGGAAAAAATACAAAAAAAATGGGTGGCGCTGTAGTGTAGCGACACGCTCTCCCTGGGGAGAGCAGTCTGAATTTCACACAGAGAAATCTGTTGTGATAAAAAGAAACACAAATGCAAATACAAATGTTCATCGGCAGGTCGGCCAACACACACACACACACAACACAACATACCACACATACACACAACACAAAACCAAACAACACACACAAAAAAAAACACCAGCCCACCAGAGCAGGACATCTTGGCCATGTTCATCAGCAGGTCGGCCAACACACACACACACACACACACACACACACACACACACACACACACAACACAACACAAAACCAAACAACACACACAAAAAAAAACACCAGCCCACCAGAGCAGGACATCTTGGCCATGTTCATCGGCAGATCGGCCAACACACACACACACAACACACAACACAGCCGAGAGCAGCCCGAATTTCACGCAGAGAAATCTGTTGTAATAAAAAGAAGTACAAAAACAAATGTATCATTTATGACCAACTTTTCTGTTTTTTTTATCCAGGGAACCTCAACCTCTCCTTCCTGAAGCACCGCAGCCGCTACGACCGACGGAGGAACCTGTCATTGGTTGTGGACGCTGTGACCTCTCGGTGGGACCTTGACCTTGACCTAAACTGCCGAGATGACCTTGTGCTGGATGGGGTGTACAAAGTGAGAGTAATGATGATGATGATGATAATGATGATGATGATAATAGTGATGATAATGATGATGATGATGGTGATAAGAATGATGATGATGATTATAGTGATAAGAATGATGATGATGATAATATTGATAATGATAATAGTACACGGGTGTTCAGTGCTGGCACTTTAGTTGGCCCTGCGAAAGTTCATGAACCCAGGAAGTAGGGCATGGATATAAATAAACGCGGCTGACAAACAGACCACGCCAGCAGCACTCGCTGTACGCTTGTTCGGCGGTAAATCTGCTTTGTTTCTTTCGCGCATCATCTCCTCGGATGGATCGGAAATAACGACTAAAGAAGTGGTTTTCTAAAAAGAACACAAAATAAGCTTTCCATTGACTCCAAACACAATATGTTTTCTTACCTAGCGGTTGTTGTGGCAACGGCTGAAACATAAATGAAGAAAGAGAAGAGAAGGATAAGCAGAAACATGATCGCAAAAATCGTTAAGTTTAAATCCCTCTCTAAGAAAACAGGCGTTTAGCACAATAACATCGTAAATACACACAGAACATATAGCATGCCTGCATGCAGATTAGCTTACCTTTTGAATTGTGCGATTTTTCTTGGCAGCACAACAAACGTTTAAATGAACACACTGTAGCATGGTGAGAGTGAGCAGCAGGGGGATGGAGAGCGGGGTGAGTGTCTGTCGGCTTATGGCACTGCCGTGCCCTTCATTCCACGAGAAAGACGAAGATTTTTAAGGTAAAAAAAAAAAAAAAAAATGAAACGATGATGTTGATAAAATAATGAAATTGTGTAAATCAAATCAAACTGCATTTCAATAATACAACCAGGAATAGCAATAATTCAACTTTCTGTAATCGCTGCAGGAAATGTGTGGATGCTGTGAAAAGGTGGGAAAAGCGGGGTGGGGGCCGCGGGGCCGAGTGAAACAAAGAAGGCAGTGTCCCAGTTTGGCGCGCGGGGCCAGAAATA
The DNA here is from genome assembly GCF_041734735.1 of Babylonia areolata. NCBI lineage: Eukaryota > Metazoa > Mollusca > Gastropoda > Neogastropoda > Buccinidae > Babylonia > Babylonia areolata. The sequence continues at coordinate 20,715,468 of NC_134908.1, forward strand.
CCGCGGCGAATGTGCCGGTCAGTACAGAGTGCGTTGGGAAAGTCTGGCATTAAAAAATTTTTTGACCCAAGACGCTAGACGCTGCTCGGCCAACTAAAGAGCCGGATTTTGTGCTCGGCTGAGCAGCTTTGAGTAATGATGATGATAATACTGATAATGATAATACTGATAATGATAATAGTAATAATAATGATGATGATGATAATTATGATAATGATAATAGTAATAATAATGATGATGATGATATTGTTGATGATGATAATACTGGTAATGATAATAGTAATAATAATGATGATGATGATAATAATAAAAACACTGATAATGACAATAGTAATATGATGATGATGATGATAATACTGATAATGATAATAGTAATAAATGATGATGTTGATGATGATGATGATGATGATACTGATAATAGTAATAATAATGATGATGATAATGATGATGATGATGATACTGATAATGATAACAGTAATGATAATGATGATGATGATGTTGATGATGATAACATATTATACTTACATGGCTCAAACTCCCCATGTAATGGGCTGTGAGCGCCTCACATGAAGCAAAACACATACAGCAGTGCGCTATACCACACAAGATCACATGAGGATAATTACAGAAGTGTAAACAAAATCTGTACACACCATTACAATACCACAAATAACAGAGATCTGTGACGGGCGCAATAGCCGAGTGGTTAAAGCGTTGGACTTTCAATCTGAGGGTCCCGGGTTCGAATCTCGGTGACGGCGCCTGGTGGGTAAAGGGTGGAGATTTTTCCGATCTCCCAGGTCAACATATGTGCAGACCTGCTTAGTGCCTGAACCCCCTTCGTGCGTATACGGCAAGCAAAAGATCAAATACGCACGTTAAAGATCCTGTAATCCATGTCAGCGTTCGGTGGGTTATGGAAACAAGTACATACCCAGCATGCACACCCCTGAAAGCGGAGTATGGCTGCCTACATGGCGGGCTAAAAACGGTCATACACGTAAAAGCCCACTCGTGTATATATGAGTGAATGTGGGAGTTGCAGCCCACGAACAAAGAAGAAGAAGACAGAGATCTATGAATAATCGCTGGAAAAAAAAGGCACAAAATATGACCCCAATAACTCCCACTCCCATACCCCCATTTGTCTGAATGCAGTGACTCCCCCTTGAGAAACTGACGAGCAGAAAACTGAAATTTGTACTGACTGTGACGGTGGTGTGTGTGTGGTGTGCAGGTGTCGGGCACGGCGTCTAAGCTGGGCAGACTGAAATTTGTACTGACTGTGACGTTGTCGTGTGTGTGGTGTGCAGGTGTGGGCCACAGCCTCTAAGCTGGGCAGACTGAAATTTGTACTGACTGTGACGTTGTCGTGTGTGTGGTGTGCAGGTGTGGGCCACAGCCTCTAAGCTGGGCAGACTGAAATTTGTACTGACTGTGACGTTGGTGTGTGTGGTGTGCCGGTGTTGGGCACGGCCTCTAAGCTGGGCAGACTGAAATTTGCACTGACTGTGACGCTGGTGTGTGTGGTGTGCAGGTGTCAGGCACGGCGTCTAAGCTGGGCAGACTGAAATTTGCACTGACTGTGACGCTGGTGTGTGTGGTGTGCAGGTGTCAGGCACGGCGTCTAAGCTGGGCAGACTGAAATTTGTACTGACTGTGACGTTGGTGTGTGTGGTGTGCAGGTGTCGGGCACGGCGTCTAAGCTGGGCAGAATGAAATTTGTACTGACTGTGACGTTGGTGTGTGTGGTGTGCAGGTGTCGGGCACGGTGTCTCAGCTGGGCAGACTGAAATTTGTACTGACTGGTGTGTGTGGTGTGCCGGTGTCGGCCACAGCCTCTAAGCTGGGCAGACTGAAATTTGTACTGACTGTGACTTTGGTGTGTGTAGTGTGCAGGTGTCGGCCACGGCGTCTAAGCTGGGCAGACTGAAATTTGTACTGACTGTGACGCTGGTGTGTGTGGTGTGCTGGTGTGGGCCACGGTCTCTAAGCTGGGCAGACTGAAATTTGTACTGACTGCGATGTTGGTGTGTGTGGTGTGCAGGTGTGGGCCACGGTCTCTAAGCTGGGCAGACTGAAATTTGTACTGACTGTGACTTTGGTGTGTGTAGTGTGCAGGTGTCGGCCACGGCGTCTAAGCTGGGCAGACTGAAATTTGTACTGACTGTGACGCTGGTGTGTGTGGTGTGCTGGTGTGGGCCACGGTCTCTAAGCTGGGCAGACTGAAATTTGTACTGACTGTGACGTTGGTGTGTGTGGTGTGCAGGTGTGGGCCACGGTCTCTAAGCTGGGCAGACTGAAATTTGTACTGACTGTGACGTTGGTGTGTGTGGTGTGCAGGTGTCGGGCGGTGGTGTGCAGGTGTCTAAGCTGGGCAGACTGAAATTTGTACTGACTGTGACGTTGGTGTGTGTGGTGTGCTGGTGTGGGCCACGGTCTCTAAGCTGGGCAGACTGAAATTTGTACTGACTGCGATGTTGGTGTGTGTGGTGTGCAGGTGTGGGCCACAGCCTCTAAGCTGGGCAGACTGAAATTTGTACTGACTGTGACGTTGTCGTGTGTGTGGTGTGCAGGTGTGGGCCACAGCCTCTAAGCTGGGCAGACTGAAATTTGTACTGACTGTGACGTTGGTGTGTGTGTGGTGTGCAGGTGTGGGCCACAGAGTCTAACCTGGGCAGACTGAAATTTGTACTGACTGTGACGCTGGTGTGTGTGGTGTGCAGGTGTCGGGCGGTGGTGTGCAGGTGTCTAAGCTGGTCAGACTGAAATTTGTACTGACTGTGACGCTGGTGTGTGTGGTGTGCAGGTGTGGGCCACAGCCGCTAAGCTGGGCAGACTGAAATTTGTACTGACTGTGACGTTGTCGTGTGTGTGGTGTGCAGGTGTCGGGCACGGCGTCTAAGCTGGGCAGACACAGGACTTACCATCACTTCACGCTGGTGTTCGATGTGAACAGAGACGTGCTGTCGTCCATTTTGCACAGCCCTATGGTATGATGTAAACAGACTGTACTTTTGTTAATCCAAATGACGGAATATTGCTTCCCCCCTGATGGGCGCAGTAGCCGAGTGGTGAAAGCTTTGGACTTTCAGTCTGAGGGTCCCGGGTTCGAATCTCGGTGATGGCGCCTGGCGGGTAAAGGGTGGAGATTTTCCCTATCTTTCAGGTCAACATACGTGCAGACCTGATTGTGCCTGAACCCCGTTCATGTGTATATGCAAGCAGAAGATCAGATACGCACGTTAAAGATCCTGTAATCCATGTCAGCATTTGGTGGGTTATGGAAACAAGAACATACCCAGCGTGCACCCCCCCCACCCCCCGAAAATGGAGTGTGGCTGCCTACATGACGGGGGGGTAAAAACGGTTATACACGTAAAGGCCCACCTATGTACATACGAGTGAACGTGGGAGTTTCAGCATAGTATTATTGTTGCTACTATGTTAGTATTAGTACTATCATTAATATTTTCATTGTTGTTGTTGTCAGTGGTAGTTGCGGTAATAGTAGTTGGGTTTTTTTGTGTGTGTTTTTGTTATTGTTGTTTTTCTTGTTTAGTTTAGTTTTGTCTTGCACTTCAACCTTCTTTTCATTGTCAAATAATGTGTGTATTTTCGCCATTGCGTTTGTGTATTGCTTGTTACATATGAACGAGCACGATACAAGCTCATGCTTGTTGTTGCTCAAGTCTTCTTAATTGAACGCTGTATTGCACCTTGTTTCTTGATATTAAAAATGTTTAAACCAAGAAGAAGAAGCTTCCCCCTAACATCGATAGTTCCCTGCGGACGACCTAATACCGGGACTGCGACGGACAAACCTTGGAGTGTCCGTGTGTGGGGGACTTGTAACTACACTAGAATGAGGGGCAAGGAAGTAGTATCAGTAACAGTACCAGTATCAGTATCAGTACCAGTACCAGTATCAGTATCAGTACCAGTATCAGTACCAGTATCAGTACCAGTATCAGTACCAGTATCAGTATCAGTAGCTCAAGGAGGCGTCACTGCGTTCGGTCAAATCCATATACGCTACACCACATCTGCCAAGCAGATGCCTGACCAGCAGCATAACCCAACGCGCTTAGTCAGGCCTTGAGAAAAAATAATTTAAAAAATAAATTAAAAAATGATTTTTTTAAAAAAGAAGAAAAACAAAGATAAATGCATAAAATTACTACTACTACTACTACTACTAATAATATTTAAAAGGCGCAAAATCTTGATTAAGTCAACTCTAGGCGCAGTAGTGTCACTGGTAAAATGAAGAAGAAAAAAGAAATAGAAATATTGCTTTCCTTTTGGTTTGGTTTTACATCTTCTCTTTTATTTAAAGAACAGATACGTAACCTGTCCATTAATTCACTCAGTACGGCCAGTCCTCTCTTCTCCTCTACACAGACCCCTCGGATGTCCAGTGGGTGTCTGAATGACCCAACCTTTAGCTTCCGTCGTCAGAATTGTGGTTTTCTTTGTCAACATTCACCTCTTCAGTATAAGAGCCTTCCGCTTGCAATATTTTGATGATGGTAACTGGGGTGAAACGCTGTTAACGTCGTCTCTTTCGCCGTTCGTATGGAGAGAGTTACACAACCTGATTATTGCACATACAACAATGATTCATTATTCTCGTTTTAGCAGCCTGCAGTCTGTGTTTCATAATCGTTCTCTGTAAATTGGTTCCATTCTGAAGCCATGAAAAAAAACCGTCCTTGTTGGAATGTGTTATAAATACCCGTTCATGCATGTGTATGAATGTGTGTTTGTGTGTGTTTGTATGCTTGCTTGTGTGCGCATGTGTGTATGTACATGTGTGTGTTCGTGTAGGTGCGCGTGTGTGTGGTTGTGTGTCTGTTTGTGTAGATGTGTGTGTGTGTGGAGGGCGGCTGGTATATACATATGTATATTTGAATGTATGTGTGTGTGGTGTGTGTGTGTGTGTGTGTGTGTGTGTGTGCGCGCATGTGCATTTGTGTGTGTGTGTGTGTAATATGCTAGTCACATTTTAGTGTGTATACATAACATTGATGTAATGTGTTTTGCATATAAAAAAACAACAACCGAAACACACACACAAAACATGTGTTTTGTAAAGCACCCAGAGCAGATATCTGGATAGTTTGCTATGTAAGCATCCATTATTATTATCATTGTTATTACCATTTTGATTATAATAATAATTATTATTATTATTAACATCATACCCTTGACAATTATCATATTTAGAGTTTCTGTTTTTGTAAAGCACCCAGAGCAGATATCTGGATAGTTTGCTATGTAAGCATCCATTATTATTATCATTGTTATTACCATTTTGATTGTAATCAAATAATTATTATTATTATTAACATCATACCCTTGACAATTATCATATTTAGAGCTTCTGTTTGCTCAGGTTGGCGTGGACACCAGAGCCACCAAGAGCGTTCCGTCCCCAGTGAAAAACCTGACCGAAGATGCCCCGGACATGACCTTTGACACACTCGTTGAGGTCATAGGTCAGAGGTTTTTACGGGATGACGATGATAGTGAGGTATGTTGTTTTGTTGCGTCAGTTTAGGTCAGAGGTTTTTACAGGATGACGATGATAGTGAGGTGTGTTGTTTCGTTGCGTCAGTTTAGGTCAGAGGTTTTTACAGGATGACGATGGTAGTGAGGTGTGTTGTTTTGTTGCGTCAGTTTAGGTCAGAGGTTTTTACGGGATGACGATGATAGTGAGGTGTGTTGTTTTGTTGCGTCAGTTTAGGTCAGAGGTTTTTACGGGATAATGATAGTAGTGAGGTGTGTTGTTTTGTTGCGTCAGTTTAGGTCAGAGGTTTTTTACAGGATGACGATGATAGTGGGGTGTGTTGTTTTGTTGCGTCAGTTTAGGTCAGAGGTTTTTTTACAGGATGACGATGGTAGTGAGGTGTGTTGTTTTGTTGCGTCAGTTTAGGTCAGAGGTTTTTACAGGATGACGATGATAGTGAGGTGTGTTGTTTTGTTGCGTCAGTTTAGATCAGAGGTTTTTACAGGATGACGATGATAGTGAGGTGTGTTGTTTTGTTGTGTCAGTTTAGGTCAGAGGTTTTTACAGGATGACGATGATAGTGAGGTGTGTTGTTTTGTTGCGTCAGTTTAGATCAGAGGTTTTTTTACAGGATGACGATGGTAGTGAGGTGTGTTGTTTTGTTGCGTCAGTTTAGGTCAGAGGTTTTTACGGGATGACGATGGTAGTGAGGTGTGTTGTTTTGTTGCGTCAGTTTAGGTCAGAGGTTTTTACGGGATGACGATGGTAGTGAGGTGTGTTGTTTTGTTGCGTCAGTTAGGTCAGAGGTTTTTTACAGGATGACAATGATAGTGAGGTGTGTTGTTTTGTTGCGTCAGTTTAGGTCAGAGGTTTTTTACAGGATGACAATGATAGTGAGGTGTGTTGTTTTGTTGTGTCAGTTTAGGTCAGAGGTTTTTACGGGATGACGGTGATGGTGAGGTGTGTTGTTTTGTTGCGTCAGTTTAGGTCAGAGGTTTTTATGGGATGACGATGATGGTCAGGTATGTTGTTTTGTTGCGTCAGTTTAGGTCAGAGGTTTTTATGGGATGACGATGATGGTCAGGTATGTTGTTTTGTTGCGTCAGTTTAGGTCAGAGGTTTTTACGGGATGACGATGGTAGTGAGGTGTGTTGTTTTGTTGCGTCAGTTTAGGTCAGAGGTTTTTACGGGATGACGATGGTAGTGAGGTGTGTTGTTTTGTTGCGTCAGTTTAGGTCAGAGGTTTTTACGGGATGACGATGGTAGTGAGGTGTGTTGTTTTGTTGCGTCAGTTTAGGTCAGAGGTTTTTACAGGATGATGATGATAGTGAGGTGTGTTGTTTTGTTGCGTCAGTTTTCAGTCGAATGCTTTTTAATTTTGTTTTTTTGTTTTTGGATTGTTGTTTCACTGGAGACGATTCTAATGACCTAGCATGTTCAATATTTCGTTAACTAAATCATATTTCTTCAATACAACAGGCCCACTAGAAGAATGCCCATCTATCTTTTTTTTTTTTTTTTTTTTTTTTGCTGCCCCATCATCTGCGCCGTTTCAGTGGCATTACTCCCACGCCGCTCATTTAAATTTCCCCATACACGGCCACACCTGGGTTCTTCTGTCACAGTTCCAGCGTCGGCAGTCCAGAGGGAACCACTGATGTTAGGTCGCCAGGAGGCCACACACCAGAGGAGACCCTGCACTGCTGCTGAGTCACTTCGGTGGTGTTCAGTGGTGCCTGTTCTGATTTAACGTACTTAGGACACCACCTACTAAGCCCCCTACTAACAACAATAATAGCTTTGTTGCGGAGCTAGAGTGAGCGTCCCTCCCAGAGTGGAGACCGCCACCACGTCCCTCAAACAACAGCCCCCCATCAATCAACCGACACTGAAGACACTGACAGGACTCACCCCAAGCACAGAAGTGGAGGGGTATCGAAACTGAGGTCACCATGAGAGCAGATGCCCATCTTTCTTACAAGTCATTTGCCCCCTTAGTGATCAAAGACACAATAAGACTTTTAGAAATGCTTTTGATTAGAACTAGAAGGTGTGTTGGTGTTATGTGAATCTGAAGCTGCCTTGAGAATGACCAGTTGTTCACCGAGCTAGTTGTTATGAATTCTGATGACCTAGATTATGTGTGTGTGAATACATGCATGTGTGTGTGTGAATACATGTGGAAATATACACGTAAGCGTGTGATGATGTGCTGTTGTTTTAATATTTATCCGTTTAATATCATTTTTAGATCAGAAAAAAAAGAAAGGTTAAGCCTGCCTACTCACACGGGACTGTTTGATACAGAAGCAAAAGAAATCTGTCTCTTTTATAGTGTTTCTGTCTGTGTATTTTGTGTATTTTGTATTTCTTTTTATCACAACAGATTTCTCTGTGTGAAATTCGGGCTGCTCTCCCCAGGGAGAGCGCGTCGCTACACTACAGCGCCACCCTTTTTTTTTTTTGGGTATTTTTCCTGCGTGCAGTTTTATTTGTTTTTCCTATTGACGTGGATTTTTCTACAGAATTTTGCCAGGAACAACCCTTTTGTTGCCGTGGGTTCTTTTACGTGCGCTATGTGCGTGCTGCACACGGGACCTCGGTTTATCGTCTCATCCGAATGACTAGCGTCCAGACCACCACTCAAGGTGTAGTGGAAAGGGAGAAAAAATATCGGCGGCTGAGCCGTGATTCGAACCAGCGCGCTCAGATTCTCTCGCTTCCTAGGCGGACGCGTTACCTCTAGGCCATCACTCCACTGTAGTATAAAGGGAGTTAATTGCTTTTGCAGGTTCCCCTTCCATGCTGATACAGAAAGCAAAGAAAGCATACTGAAATGGACTGGTTTTTGCACCCAAAAAAATCATCTGGGGACAATGGTAGAAATACAATGCTTTCAGCTAGATGCTAAATTCACCAGTAAGTATCTGTCTGTTTCTCATTATTATTATTATTTTTTTATTATTATCATTACTACTACCTTTTTTATATCATAATTATTATTTATTTATTTATTTATGTAAGCTTATCTATTATTTATTCACCTTTTTTTTTTTTTTTTTCTCAAGGCCTGACTAAGCGTGTTGGGTTACGCTGCTGGTCAGGCATCTGCTTGGCAGATGTGGTGTAGCGTATATGGATTTTTCCGAACGCAGTGACGCCTCCTTGAGCTACTGAAACTGAAACTGAAACTGTCTGTTTCTCAACAGGAAGTCACAGCCGTTGATCCAACCGACGAGGGAAGGTTTCCAGGGGTGACAGCAATACAGCGCCGCCTACGCTCCTGGGAATGGGTCTTTGGCAAAACCCCACCGTTCAGCATCACTCGGATTTTTGCCCAAACCGTCCAGGACGGCTCATCAGCGTACGCCCAGTACTCGCTGAGGACGGCCGTAGAGATTGAGAAAGGGAGAATCCACAACATCTCCCTCACTCTGTCCGGGAGATCGCGAAGCGGTGACGAAGAGGTGGAGGTGGCGTTCCGTCTTTTGGATCTTGTGGACCTGGTCGGGGAGAAGCTGGAGGAGGGGGTGATGAAGGGTGTGTGGGAGAGGTGCCGGGCGAGGGTGAGGGAGCGGGAGGGGGAGGAGGATTACCACCTGCTGTGTTGGGGGCTGGAGTGCCTGATGAAGTGCGTGCCTGTGGGCCGAGTGGAGGATCTTTGATCGCTGTAGATGTCTGTGGGATCGAGTCCCATGATTAACCCTTTTGAGCCCCGAGTTCCTCAGCAATTTTAACCCTTCTGCCTGAGCTCCTGAGCCAGAATTTGCAAATAATTGGTATTAAACCCTTTGAGCCCTGACCACCGCTTCACCGGTGGCAGAGAAAAATGACATAATGCCCAGCCACCGGTTGAGCGGTGCGTAAACACTTTGAGCGTGCAGAGTCTCAACCTGGCCTGTCAGGGCAGAAATCAGGGACAAAACGTTTGAGAAAACAACTGTACACAACGCAGCAAGTAATTGATATGCTTGATGATTTATCTGAAGTAGAGTATGACAGTGAGGTGGAATTCGAATTGGCTGATTTTACTACAGTGATGTTGAAAATGAATCTGAGAATGCAGAATCAGTTGATCATAGGAGGCATGTCAGGTTGAGACTCTGCACGCTTCATGGTAGAAATCGATCCTTTTTATCCAAAGCACATGCACAAAACACAGTGAAAAGGCGCGGCAATGTTGGTACTATGTTCGCTGACGTCAGAATATTACGGTTTTTCTGATTGGCTCTTCAGTATAAGTCAACCAATAGCAAAACACGACACAAGTGTTTACGCACCGCTCAACGAGTGGCCAGGCAATATGCCACCCATCCCCACCACCGGTAAAGTGGTGGTCAGGGCTCAAAGGATTAACGTAGGTGTCTTTGGGATTGAGCTCTTATACAGACCAGTATACAAGGTGTTTTTTGATTGATTGATGTGGATACTTATATATCATCTATCTTCGGTAGGAGACCAAGCTCTAAGCGCTTTTACAAAGACGGGGTCATTTGCACAGCAGGTTGCCTACCTGGGTAGAGCCAACTGACGGCTGCCACTGGGCGCTCATCATTCGTTTCCTGTGTCATTCAATCAGATTTCAGGCACGCACACATACACACTCAGACAGACGTGTAACATTTTACGTGTATGACCGTTTCTGTTCTATTTACCCTGCCATGTAGGCATCCATACTCTGTTTTCGGGGGTGTGCATGCTGGATATGTTCTTGTTTCCATAACCCACCAAACGCTGACATGGATTACAGGAGCATGTGTGCACATGTGTGAGTGTATGTGGTGTGTGTGTGAGTATGTGTATGTGTGTGTGTGTGCGCACACGTGTGCGTGTGTGTGTGTGTGGGGAGGGGTGTGTGTGTGTGTGTGTGTGTGTGTGTGTGGGGGGGGGTGATGGTGGTCACACTTTAAAGTATCAAGGTTGGATACCTGGTTATTTATATACATTGTAGATATATATTCTATATCCACCTATCTATCTATCTGTCTATCTATGTATCTATCTTGTCTGTCTGTCTATCTATGTGTGTGTTTTATGTATGTGTGTGTGTGTGTGTGTTTGCATGTGCACACTCTTGTACATGCATTCCTTTGTGCACATTACTCAGACTTTGTGTCCCTGTGATGAGCCTCTCACCGTGAAACACGTGCTCCTTGACTGTTGGGATCTGCATGACGTTAGACACAGACATTACACGGCCGTTTCTTTGAAGACCTTGTTTCGTGATGTCCCTCCGTGGGCGCTGATGGACTTCTTAAAAGAAGTGAATATTTGTAACCAGATTTGAAGGTTTTAAACTATGGAAGTTTTTTTTTTAAACTTTGAGTGGAAAGTTTGAAGTGGTGACTCGTTTTGATTGTTTGTTTTTTTATCCTTGTAGTAGGTATTAACGCGGCGATAGCCTTGAGATGGCCTTAGTGGTCGGCGAGGCTCTAAGCACCATAATTTCATTTTCATTTCCCTGTGTGCCCATATTCATGTGAGTGCAGGTATGTTTTTTTGTGTGTGTGCAAGTGCCGGAACGTGCCGGAAGTTTTAGGGTTTCAGAAATTGGTTGAAAGTCTGAAGAATATGTCTGTACAGGAACACTTATTTCTGTCTGGTACAGACACTCCTGCTCAGGAAATGTGCGTATAATGGTCCAGTGTTATTATGTGTGGAACGATCATGACACAGTTTTGTCCAAGACAAAAAAAAAAAAAAAAAAAAAAAAATCATTTAATTGCTAGTCAGGTCTTTTTTCTTTTCTTTTTTTTTTAATATTCTTATTTCTCATTCATTGTTATATTATATATGTGTTTGTTCATTCTGGGCAGTTTTTTATAAACATGTATGTCTCGGAAAACTTTTGGCATGTATGTGATGTTGTCACAGTTGCGTTTAAAAGACCCAGTAATGTGTTTGGATTGAAAATGCATGCATGTCCCCATGCACGACTAAATTATGCAAAAATGACATTGTCACGAAAGTGCCTTGTAAATCTCCTGGCAAAGAAAGGAAGACTGTCTGTCAGTGCAAGATCAACTTTTTTTTTTGTTGTTTCTTTTTTTTTTTCTTTTTTGTCTCAAAATTCTTATTCAGACAAAGGTTTACAGATACAAAATTCTTCTTCTGCGTTCACTCGTATGCACACGAGTGGGCTTTTACGTATATGACTGTTTTTACCCCGGCATGTAGGCAGCCATACTCCGTTTTCGGGGGTGTGCATGCTGGGTTTGTTCTTGTTTCCATAACCCACCGAACGCTGACATGGATTACAGGATCTTTAACGTGCGTATTTGATCTTCTGCTTGCATATGCACACGAAGGGGGTTCAGGCACTAGCAGGTCTGCACATATGTTGACCTGGGAGATCGTAAAAATCTCCACCCTTTACCCACCAGGCACCGTCACCATGATTCGAACCCGGGACCCTCAGATTGAAAGTCCAACGCTTTAACCACTTGGCTATTGCGCCCGTCAGATGCAAAATTTATATAGGTTGTGTACCTCAGGAGGTTAAGATGAAATGATGATGTTCTAGATACTGACAATTCAATGACTCGATGTAGGCAGAACAATACATATTCAAGCACATTAATTTCATGATGACTTTGTACTGCTTAGTCTTATACAAATCATATATATATTGTGCAAGCAGAAGATCAAATACGCATGTTAAAGATCCTGTAATCCATGTCAGCGTTCGGTGGGTTATGGAAACAAGAACATACCCAGCATGCACACCCCCGAAAACGGAGTATGGCTGCCTACATGGCGGGGCAAAAACGGTCATACACGTAAAAGCCCACTCGTGTGCATACGAGTGAACGCAGAAGAAGAAGAAGTTGTGAGTTTGTGGAGGAAAGGGGGTGGGGTGGGGTGGGGGTTAAACTTTGCTGCTGTTGTCAGTGCATTGGTGACTGTGAATATATAAACATATGAATAAAGAACACAAAGGTATACTCGTGTGTATGTGTGGCTGTGTATGTGTGTGTGTGTGTGAATCCAAATCCATGATTTTTTTTTTTTTTTTTTTAGTACAGAGTACAACACCAGCACACCATCAAAAAAACAACAACAAAACAACAACAAAAAAAGACAGAGAGAGAGGAATCAGTTACAAATTCAACTTAAAAAGAAGAATGAGATCAAGCTATAACCAATCAAACAATAATTATTGGCATCATGTCCTGACCAATAACATGCTGACCATCTCAAAGTGAAGCAAGCTGTCACACCAACTAAAAGAAGCAGCATTTACTTATTATTCATTAATTAAAAAAATATATATATATTCAACTGGATGATGCGTCGTATTTCTGAACCTTGGTTGTTGTTGGTTTTTTTTGTTTGTTTTTTTTGTTTGTTTTTTCAGAAGTTTTGAGAGATAAAAATAATGGGTGACTGCGTATGGAGAATAAATGTGTGGGTGATAGAGAGGGGAAAGAATCATTAGAGAGCAACGATGAAGAATGCACGCATTGTTTCCCTTGAAAGCAAGTGTTTCTCATTGGATAGCACTGTTGCCTGTGTGAGTTGTTCTCAAGCCGTGCACAGAATTTCAGTTGTGCAGCATTTCGTGTGCAGCCGGCAGAATTAAGCTGTCACTGTTTATTGAAACATTGTATCAGAATGTTAGCATTTTAGCCTTTGAGTCCTTGTTCAACAAACTGAGGCACCAGATCTCTTTTTTTTTTCCTCAAGTTTTTCTCGTTATTTTGTTGGTTTTTTTCCCCTCATCTTCTTCAGTTCTTATTAAATCTGCGGGGCATCCGAAGCCAAGCAGCAGTTAGTTTTTTTGTTTGAGTGAGGTCCATTCACACATAAAACTCCATGCAGCAGCATTCACTGAAAGTATTGGGGAGCTGCTATGTTCTAAAGCAAAATGCGTTTCGGGTATTTTCCGAGAGCACTTTTCATTTTGTTAGCTTTTGTACCTTTCCTCGTGTGAGAGCTGTGGAAGCAAGTGTGACTTTGCTCCGTTGTGTAATTTGCAGTGTTACAAAAACAAGGTGAACCAGAACGAATTTGTTAGGCTAGTGCCTTTAGACTGCTTCTGAAAATGAATTCTGCTCCACTGTTATCGCTCCTGCTGCGTGGTAGCTGTCAGCTTGGACGGGCAACAAGTTGCCGGCAGTGTTTGCTCTCAAGAAGTCGTCTGCTATCGCAACCTTCGCAGGCATCGGTAAATTTTGTGTTTTTTGTTTTGTTTTGGGTCATGTTTGTGACTCTGTGTGTGTGTGTGTGTGTGTGTGTCCATTTTTCTGTTGGTAAAGTGTTTATCAGTCCTCCTCAGTCTTGTACATGGTCGCCAGGAGCCTTTGGTCGAACAGTTGTAGGATTTTTTTTTCCTTTTCAAAGAAAGAAGAAAATGTGCTTTGAAAGTCGTGTATAGATTGGTGTAAGTGCGCAGTAGCTGAAAGTGGATATTTTCCCAATCACACTTAACAGCTTATTGCATATGTTTTTCATCATCCACGTAAGAATTTCATGTGCAACCAAAGGAAACAGGCTATACATGGCTGACTCTCATTCATTATTCCTTATCCGAATGATTCAGCTCATGTAGAGAGTGAGAACTATTTCATAGATGTTTTTCATAAGTTGTGTTTGGCGTTGAGAGAGTGGGTGTGAATGTGTGTATGCAGCACATTTCTTCTTCTTGTTCCATTAATGCTCAGCGGTCATAAGTTTGACCATTACTAGCATTTTTATGCGTGCTGGGTATTTTGTCTCCATAACCCACCGAATGCTGACATGGGTTACGGGATCTTTAACGTGCGTATTTGATCTTCTGCGTGCAAAAACACACAAAGGGGGTTCAGGCACTAGCAGGTCTGTACATATGTTGACCTGGGAGATCGGAAAAATCTCCACCCTTTACCCGCCAGGCGCTGTTACCGTGATTCGAACCCAGGACCCTCAGATTGAAAGTCCAATGTCTAAACCACTTGGCTATTGCGCCCAGGTCAACATATGTGCAGACCTGCTAGTGCCTGAACCCCCTTCGTGTGTATATGCAAGCAGAAGATCAAATACGCACGTTAAAGATCCTGTAATCCATGTCAGCGTTCGGTGGGTTATGGAAACAAGAACATACCCAGCATGCACACCCCCGAAAACGGAGTATGGCTGCCTACATGGCGGGGTAAAAATGGTCATACACGTAACAGCCCACTTGTGTGCATACAAGTGAACGTGGGAGTTGCAGCCCACAAAGAAGAAGAAGAGTGAGCCAAAAGATGATTTTCTGGTTTTGGTTGAAGGAGACAATACAGTATTATTTTGAATTGCATTACATTGAATTGAATCCTAGCTTTGAAACCTGTGTGTTGCAGTTGTCTCCCTTCTTCACATGGAGCCAGAGGAGGGCGCAGGCAGCGGAAGGGGAGGGGTCAGGGGGGGGAGGGGGAGGACTGCTGAGCAAGATCAAGTTTGACCTGGGCTTCATCAGGGGTCTCAAGTACCCTAAATCTGTGAGTGGTTGACATAGGGTGTGTGTGTACGTACGTGCGTGTGTGTGTGTGTGTGTTTGCCATTCATACATGTATACATTTTAATGCATAGACCTGTAAAAAACCCAAAAAAAACCCAGTGCGCATGCAGAGGCATGACACAAAGGTGTGGTATTGCAGACACTGACTGGAATTATTTTTATATATATGTGCGTTCACGTATGAAAATTTTCAGAGCAAACCGATAGGCCTAGTTTGCATCAGTTTGACATGGTACAGTATATGACACCAAACATGGAGTATAATACAAACTCCTCCTTTCACACACATGAACACTTACAGTTACACATGTCCGCACCCACACACACACACACACACACACACACACACACACACACACACACATACATATAAGAATGCATAAGCAGACATACATGTGCACACCCACCTAGAATTATTAGAAATATTACATCATTATATAATACTGTGTCTCACGGCAGGATAATAATAAATGTTGTGCCTAATTGTTGATTGTCGTATAGAAACATCTAGGGCACATTTTAAGGGGGGAAGGATGGGGTTGGTGGGGGAAGAGGGACTGTGTCACTGTGTGTGTGTGTGTGTGTGTATTCTCGGCATAAAGTGGCAAGAGAAGATCCCTGACACAGAGGTTGTCACTAGTGCAAACTTGCCCAGCATCTACACCATCTTGATGCAGGCCCAGATGCGCTGGGCAGGCCATGTAGTTCGCATGGGAGACCACCGGCTCCCCAAGAAACTGCTGTACGGCAAACTCCAACATGGCAACCGCTCCCATGGAGGCCAAAAGAAGCGCTTCAAAGACACTCTGAAAGCTTCTCTGAAGGCCTTCAACATCAGCCACGACGCGTGGGAGCTGAATGCAATGGACAGACCAAAGTGGCGTTCAGCTGTCCACAAAGGCGCCAAATCCTGTGAGGCCAACAGAATCGCTGCAGCAGAGCAACGCAGACAGGCCAGGAAAAGCAGTGCCAGCAAGTCCCTGACAGCCGCCACCATCCCCTGTCCACACTGCGTCAGACCTTCCGGGCGCGGATTGGCCTGACCAGTCATTTGCGCACCCACAGAGCCCAACCCACCCACCCCCAGGATGACTAGATGGTCCTCGTCGATCCCGATGGACAAACCACACATTCATGTGTACTAACCCTTTGTGATCATTATAAGCATGAAATGTTAGTCACTGTTCTTATTGACACTGTTTTGTTAACAGGTGTTAACTCTTGCCGGATTTCGAATGCACATTTGTTGTACTGAAATGATCGACCATCAGCAGTTTTTCAAAGGTATTGACTCTTCATGACATTCTATATTTAAAAAAAAAAATTCTCCCCCTCTCTCTCTCTCCCTCTCTCCCATACACCCTCTCTCTCCATCTCCCTTTCTCCTCATCTCTGTCTCTCCCTCTGTCTCTCTCTGATCTCTCTGTCCTGGGATATCACTTGTGAGAATAATTGAGCATGGATTATAGTGTCACAGTGTGTGTGTGTGTGTGGTGCGTGCATGTGTACATAACTACATGCATGTATATGAATGTGTATTGTGTGTGCGTGTGTTTATGTAAGTTTGTGCCTGCCTATGCGTGTGTATGTGTTAGGGTAGCTGTTAGATACAGATGTATGTTAAAATGTATGTGTGTGCGTGTGTGTGTGTGTTGTGTGTAGTCACATTTTGGTGTGTGTATGTAACATTGATAAAATGTTTTATGTTAACAAAAGCGTTTTTGTAAAGCACCTAGAGCAGAGTTCTGGATAGTGTGCTATATAAGTATCCATTATTATTATTATATAATGTGAATGAGGGCATTTTTAAGAAAGAAAATGTTACTTTGCAGATGTCATTGATGTATGTTTCATCTAAGCTTTGTAATCAATAACGCTTTGTTAAAATGTTATTTATGAAGTGTGCTTTTTTTTTTTCCAGAGTTTGATCTTCCAGACACTTTCAACTCCTGGTTCCTGGTCACCAACTTACATGTCTGGTAATTTTAATTTTGGTGTCATACACTGTACCATGTCAGACTGATGCAAACCAGGCCTATCGGTTTGCTCTGCTTGGCCAGATTTCGTGCAGCCAACAGTGAAAACACGAGCCGTCTTGCCCCAGTCCGCTCTTAGCCAGTCAAACGCCTCTAAAAGCTATAAGCGCTGAATCATTCCTTTGGCCAAGGCTCTCCACGCCATCTTGTTAGGTGTATGCTGTGTCTCGTCTGACGGTTTTTTTTTGGCTATTAAGCGTGTTCATTTGGCCTTATTTTGCTGCATGCGGCTTGTCTGTATTGTATTCTTACATTCTGTGTACTCGGTTCGACTCGGCCCCCTCGATTCGTTCGTTTTTCTCTACCTCTAAGTCGATCCTGTCTTTCCTTTCTCTGTTGGGGGTCGGATTTTCGCTGGGTAATATTAGTAATAATGATAATTTTAATAAACATAATAATGATAATAAGATTGATAATAGATGTAAACAGAATGATAGTGATGATGATAATGACTATGATGATGATGATGATGATACTAATAAAGATATTACTTTAAGAAGAACGATAATGATGGTAATGACTATGATGTCATAACAGTGATGATAATATATGATGATGGAGTCTCCTGTCAGACCCATGGATGAGTAGGCAGGCAGGCTTATCTGTCGGTGTGTGTCCTCATAGTATATGATAATGGTTATGTATATCACACAGTGCAGGCGAAGCTGACCACTTAAGGCCAGACACGGTAGTACAAAAACGTATAAAATAAACTTGAAGTTTATGGCTTTCTGTGACATGGTATGCAAAGATATTGGACTAAACATGTCTAAAAAGGTCATTTTGTGCAATTTGTCACGAAGGTTTCCATGGAAACGAATCCAAAATGGCCGACAAAAAAAGTAAAAGCTTAGAACTTCGGTACCTTTATAGATATGTTATTTCTGTTTGTTTTGTTTGATTTTATTTGTATTTGTTCTTTATTATAGTGCAGTGGTATTTTGGAATTTGAATAAATACAATTTTTTGTTGTTGTTGTTGTTGTTGAAATGTGTATAAATTTCTTGACATAATTTTTTTCAAATGAGTGTATATTCATTCTTTTACTGGTATTATACAAACCACCACACTATAATAAAGTGCATACATAAAGTAAGAAAGTACTAAGTTTGAACATGCTATCTTTTAAAGTTTTTGAGCATCAGCATTTTGGAAAATGGTATTACGAAGACAAAACACAAAACTGAGAAAACAGGAAAAGAAAGAGATGTGCTATACTCACAAGAAATCACACATGTTGATGCAGTTTGAAGTTTTATTTAAGTGAATATAGTACCCAGGTGAAATGGACTATATAGATTAGATGTTGAAGAAGCAAATTATGGGAAAAAACGAAAATCACAAAAAAAATCATGATTTTGGTCAAAATTTCACTACCGTGTCTGGCCTTAAGACTAGAGACGTGCACACACTATTTAAGCACACTGTTACTCTGAGATACTTATGTATGTGGAGTTATGGCCTAGAGGTAACACGTTCGCCTAGGAAGGAAGAGAATCTGAGCACGCTGGTTCGAATCGCGTCTCAGCCGCCGATATTTTCTCCGCCTCCACTAGACATTAAGTGGTGGTCTGGACGCTTAGTCATTCGGATGAGACGATAAACTGAGGTCCCGTGTGCAGCATGCACTTAGCGCACGTAAAAGAAACCACGGCAACAAAAGGGTTGTTCCTGGCAAAATTCTGTAGAAAAATCCACTTCGATAGGAAAAAAATAACTGCACGCAGGGAAAAAAAAACCCCAGCAATAAAAAGGGTGGCACTGTAGTGTAGCAACGCGCTCTCCCTTGGGGAGAGCAGCCCAAATTTCACACAGAGAAATCTGTTGTGATAAAAAGAAATACAAATACAAAATACAGATATGCACATATGCAGGCACACACACACATGCACAAACAAGTATTTCTTCAAAAAATAGTACTCCCATGACTTAAAAGTTTGCTCACACCCATGCCCCCCAACTCAAAATCTACATGCCCACAGACACGCACATTTCCACACACAAGTGATTATAAAGACAGTGTTTTTCTCGCCTTTACCCATGACTCGGAACCTAGACACACATGATTACACATTCCTATG
Organism: Babylonia areolata; assembly: GCF_041734735.1. Classification (NCBI taxonomy): domain Eukaryota; kingdom Metazoa; phylum Mollusca; class Gastropoda; order Neogastropoda; family Buccinidae; genus Babylonia; species Babylonia areolata. The sequence goes on from NC_134908.1 coordinate 20,734,575, forward strand.
CACAGTTTCAGTTTCAGTAGCTCAAGGAGGCGTCACTGCGTTCGGACAAATCCATATACGCTACACCACATCTGCCAAGCAGATGCCTGACCAGCAGCGTAACCCAACGCGTTTAGTCAGGCCTTGAGAGAGAAAAAAAAAAAAGAATAAATAAATGAATAGATAAATAAATAAATAATAATAATAATATAATTTAAAAATAAATAAATAAATAAATATATAATAATAATAATGAAAATAAAATAAGTAAATCCGTTGGGTGTAGGACTTTGATCCATGCGCAAATATGCACTAATTCCCACACAGTAGCATTCTTACCTGTACAATTGACTAAAATTTTACACACATGCGTACACACACACACACACACACACACTACAAACTTGAGACACTCACACTACACAAAACGCAGAACACATCACACACACACACACACACACTCTACACACACACTACAGACACATACAGACGCACTACACACTCTCTGTATTGGCAGAGAGAGACATCTTAACTCATGAGGTTTTTTAAGAATAAGAGAATAACTTTATTATCTCCATCTCGAGAAATTTGGTCAGGTGCATTATCACAACATGGACAAGTAAACAACATGGGGACCATAACTGTAAAAGTCAACAACAGTTTTACGAATATTACGAAGACACAAATGTAAAAAATATCACATACACCGTTTCATACATACATCCACACACTACAGGTAATAACTGGTATTCTTAATGTAAAAACAGAAAGAATTAAACATTATTTTGAATATAATTAAGCATAGCCTACTGTATTGCACATTGATTATAATAGACAGATAAGATAAGAATAAAGATAAATTGCGGAAAACCACAACCAGATAATCAGCACATACCCGCACCATGTGTGTGTGTGTGTGTGTGTGATTGAATTAGGTTATGCATGGTACGCCTTGCTGGGCTGGGGAAGGATGGACGTGTCCTGCGAAACTGTCTGGTGAAAGCCATGTGGGAGGACGTGGAGGCTCGTAGCAAACAGCTTGGGGTGAGTTTGGGAAGTTTTCTTATTTTTATTTTTATTTTTTTAATATTTTTTTGCTGGCCCATCATTTGCACCGTTTCAGTGGCATTACTCCCACGCCGCTCATTTAGAATCCCCCATACACGGCCACACCTGGTTTCGTCCGTCGCAGTTCCAGCGTCAGCAGTCCACAGGGATGTTAGGTCGCCAGGAGGCCACACACCAGAGGAGACCCTGCACTGCTGCTGAGTCACTTTGGTGGTGTTCAGTGGTGCCTGTTCTGTTTTAACGTACTTAGGACACCACCTACTAAGCCCCCCTACTAACGACAATAATAGCTTAGTCACGGAGCCAGACGGGAGTGAGCGTCCCTCCCAGAGTGGAGACCGCCACCACGTCCCTCAAACAACAGCCCCCCATGAATCTGCCGACACTGACAACATTGACAGGACTCACCCCAAGCACAGAAGTGGAGGGGTATCGAAACTTAGGTCACCATGAGAGCAGGGCATGAAAGGCATGGCAAACAAGGCTCGTAGCAAACAGTTTGGGGTGAGTTTGGGAAGTTTATAGAGCGTGTAGTGCGTTTTATGTGTCTGTAGTGTGTTTGTAGTGTGTGTGATGTTGTGTTGTGTGTTTTTGTGAAGTGTGTGTGTCTGTAGTTTGTTTGTAATGTGTGTGTGTGTGTGTGATGTTTTGTGTGTTTTGTGTAGTGTGTGTGTCTGTAGTGTGTTTGTCGTGTGAGTGTGTGTTTTAGTGTTTTGTGTAGTGCGAGTATCTGTAGTGTGTTTGTAGAGTGTGTGTGTGGTGGTGGTTGTGTTGTGTAGTGAGTGTCTACAGGCGTGTGGTGTGTTTTGTAGTTGTGTGTTTGTTTTACAGAAAGACGGGGATTTATTATGTCTTTTAAGTCGTGCATTTTTTTAAAATTCTGTTGTGAGAAATTGATAGAATAGTAGATATTAGAAACACATCTAGGTTTATGTGTGTGAATTTATTTGAACTTAGCCAGATTTTCTTTTTCAGGTAAAAGTTTTGTTCTTTTTTTTCTTTCTTGTTTTTGTCAGGTTCAGTAGGTTCTATATTCAGTTGTTGTTTTTCTCCAGCCCTGGCAAGGCCCTGTATGGTCTGCCGGGCTGTAAGCAGCAATGATGATGATCACATCAAGAGGAGTTAAGTTCTGGTGACCTCAATGATTTAGGCCTGATCAGTGACGATGACATTGATGATGGATGGATACTTATATATAGCGCCTGTCCGTGGTCGGTGACCAAGCTCTAAGCACATTACAAACACCGAGTCCTTTACACAACAGGCTGCCTACCTGGATTGAGCCCACTTACGGCTGCCGTTCCGGGCACTCATCTTCTGTTTCCTGTGTCGTCGTCTTCTTCTGCGTTTGTGGGCTGCAACTCCCACGTTCACTCGTATGCACACGAGTGGGCTTTTACGTGTATGACCGTTTTTTTTACCCCGCCATGTAGGCAGCCATACTCCGTTTCCGGGGGTGTGCATGCTGGGTATGTTCTTGTTTCCATAACCCGCCGAACGCTGACATGGATTACAGGATCTTTAACGTGCGTATTTGATCTTCTGCTTGCGTATACACACGAAGGGGGTTCAGGCACTAGCAGGTCTGCACATATGTTGACCTGGGAGATCGGAAAAATCTCCACCCTTTACCCACCAGGCGCCGTCACCGTGATTCGAACCCGGGACCCTCAGATTGAAAGTCCAACGCTTTAACCACTTGGCTGTTGCGCCCGTCTAAGCACATTACAAACACAGTCATTTAGACAACTGGCTGCCTACCTGGATTGAGCCGACTGATGGCTGCCGTTCGGGCACTCATCGTCTGTTTCCTGCGTCATTCAGTCAGGTTTCAGTCAAACACACAAACACTTTCAGACATGTAACATTTTACATGTATACTGTTTTATTTAGCCCGCCATGTAGGCATTATTATTATTATTATTTGAAAAGAGGTTCATGTGGGGACCTACATTAAACAACTGTGTGTGTTTGTTGTGTACAGGAGGCAGCCTCGTTGACAGCCAGAAAGGAGGGAATTCGTCAGCTGGTGGATGTCTTTCATGCCTCGCTGTTTGCCTACGATGAGGTATGGTTTGTTTTGTCTGCTGGTTGATTGGCTGGCTTATTTATTTATTTATGCATTAATTTATTTGTTTGTGTATGAATGTGTGTGTGTATGTATATATGTATGTCGTTCAGTTATTCATAGGTTTACTTTTTATTCTTTGTGTATCTTTTTGTGTGTGTGTGTGTGTTGTTGTTTTTTGTCTGTGTTCATGTATTTATATAAAAAAAAATTGGTTATTCATTTTTATTTATGTATCTATATCACTCGGGTTTTGGGGGTTTTTTTTTTGTGGTTTTTTTAGCCATGCTTATTTCTTACCAGAGCAACATTGGATTGGGTGTGTGGGGAAGTTACTGTGTGTTGTTGAGGTTATGGTGAGGGTTGGGAGTGTTATGTGGGTGACCGTACACCATTGACATTCTGATGGGAGTTTGTGATTCTGGAGTCCGTCGTAAGTTAATTTGTGTGTGTGTCGGCTTTTGCATGTATGACCGTTTATACTCCCGCCATGTGGGCAGTTATATACTGCGTTTTCGGTTGTTGCATTCTTGGTATGTTCTTGTTTCCATAACCCACCGAATGCTGACATGGATTACATGATCTTGAACCCTTTGAGCCCTGACCACCACTTTACCGGTGGTGGGGAGGGGTGGCATAATGCCTGGCCACCGGTTGAGCGGTGCGTAAACACTTGTCGTGTTTTGCTATTGGTTGACTTATATTGCAGAGCCAATCAGAAAAACCGTAATGTTCTGATGTCAGCAAACGTAGTACCAACATTGCCGCGCCTTTTCACTGTGTTTTGTGCATGTGCTTTGGATAAAAAAAGATCGATTTCTACCATGAAGCGTGCAGAGTCTCAACCTGACACGCCTCCTTTGATCAACTGATTCTGCATGCTCAGATTCATTATCAACATCACTATCTGTAGCAAAATCATCTGATTCGAATTCCACCTCACTATCACAGTAATCATTGCCATACTCTACTTCCAATAAATCATCAAGCATATCAATTACTTGCTGCGTTGTGTACAGTTGTTTTCTCGCACGTTTTGTCCCTGATTTCTGCCCTGACGGGCCAGGCCAGGTTGAGACTCTGCACGCTTCATGGTAGAAATTGATCTTTTTTATCCGGTGGCTGGGCATTGTCATTTTTCTCTGCCACCGGTAAAGCGGTGGTCAGGGCTCAAAGGGTTTAATACCAATTATTTGCACATTTTGGCTCAGGAGCTCAGGCAGAAGGGTTAAAATTGCTCAGGAACTCAGGGCTCAAAGGGTTAAGGTGCATATTTGACCTTATAGGCATACACACAAAAGAGGTTCAGGTGTTAGCAGGTCTGCACATGTGTTGAATAATAATAATAATAATAATAATGGTATTTATATAGCGCTGAATGTTGTGCAGAGACAAATCAAAGTGCTTTCGCACCAGTCATTCACACGCATGCATAACTCTAAAATTGTAGAAACTGAAGACAAGGAGGAGGCAGGGGAGGGAGGCTATTTTGGGAAGAGGTGGGTTTTAAGGCCAGACTTGAAAGAGTTGAGTGTTGACCCAGGAGATGGGAGAAATCTCCACACCAGGTGGTGTGACCAGGATTTGACCCTCGGATTGAAAGTCTATAGTTTTAACTACTCGGCTGTTGAACCTGTTTGTGGCCTCCTAAGTGCGTTGGGTTACGCTGCTGGTCAGGTATCTGCTTGGCAGATGTGGTGTAGCGTATATGGATTGGTCCGAGCGCAGTGACGCCTCCTTGAGCTACGGAAGCTGAAACTGAAACTGTGGGACTACGTTACTTTTGTCCAGCAAAAGAAAGTCCTCTGCCTTGGAGTACAAAAGCAGCTGGAGAAGCACTCTCACTAGAATCAGCTACGGATTGGTGAGGACAAACTGTCAGCTGCTGCAGCAGAAAAGCAAGCTCGCAGAAAAGGGACGGCAGCCAACAGACCAGCATCAGCTTACACATGTGATCGCTGCAACAGAGACTCTCTCGCATCGGTCTCTACAGTCACAGGTGACGCTGCTTGGTCCAAGCAGACAGCCCAGTTAGACATAAGGTTGGATATACTCTGTCCATGGTCAGCCATGACCGAAGGAGGCCTACTACTACTGATAGGATGCAAATTTGCCATATAATGGGCTCAAAGCACCTCACATGGAACAGTAGTGCATCATAACGTACCTCTGCCCATGAAAACAATCAAGATTCGGCAGTCAACATGGTTTTGTTTTTAGATATGGAAATGTTCTTTAAAAAAAAAAAAAAATCCATATTATTCCTAAAAAGAAGGGATGGCATCTGTTTGTGTCTGTGGAGTCAGGGTGTGACTGCTGACACCCACACATGATTGCCAACAGATGGAAACATTCCATAACTCACTCAGTACGGCCAGTCCTCTCTTCTCCTCTACACAGACCCCTCGGATGTCCAGTGGGTGTCTGAATGACCCAACCTTTAGCTTCTGTCGTCAGAATTGTGGTATTCTTTGTCAGCATTCACCTCTTCAGTGTAAGAGCCTTCCGCTTGTAATATTTTGATGGTGGTAGTTGGGGAGAAACGCTGTTCGTATGGAGAGAATTAAAAAAACAACAACAAAAACTGAGAAGAAGAAAACACCTGGCATCTCTTTATATCCATAGAGACCAGTCATATGACAAATGATGCTCGCATGTCTGATTGCAAACAGACGCAAACATTCCTATATATAAAAAAATAAAATTTAATCCAAATTATTCCTAAAAAAAAAAAAAAAAGGGTTGTCCTCTCATGGTGTCCATGGAGACGAGTCATGTGACTGATGACGCTGGCATGTCTGCCTGCAGGGACTTCTGGGAGACGACAAAACGCTGGCGGGAGCGGTGTGGAGGGTTTTCTTTGAGATGCGGCACGACGTAGACCCTGCCCACCTGGAGCTTGTGGTGGCCTACGTTCGTAAACAGGTGTGGTGTTTTTATGGTGTGTGGTGTGAGTTGTGAGGTGGTGTGTGGTGTGAGGTGGTGTGTGGTGTGAGTTGTGAGGTGGTGTTGTGTGGTGTTGTCAGGTGGCGTGTGGTGTTTGTGGTGTGTGGTGTTTTGTTGTTTGTGGTGTTGTGAGGTGTTTTGTTGTTTGTGGTGTTGTGAGGTGGTGTGTGGTGTTTTGTTGTGTGTGGTGTTGTGAGGTGGTGTGTGGTGTTTTGTAGTGGTGTGTGGTGTTGTGAGGTGGTGTGTGGTGTTTTGTTGTTTGTGGGGTGGTGTGTGGCGTGTGGTGTTGTGAGGTGGTGTGTGGCGTGTCGTGGTGTGTGGTGTTTTGTGGTGTGTGGTGTTGTGATGTTATTCTTTGTCTATGATCAGACTACAGGGTTTGCAGATGGTCAAAATGAAGTGATGAAACGGGATTCATAAAAAGTTGAGGACCATCTGGTGTGCTTGGTTGGTAATGATCAGAATACAGGGTGTGGAAAAAGTTGAGGACCACCTGGTGTGCTTGGTTGGTAATGATCAGAATACAGGGTGTGCAAAAAGTTGAGGACCATCTGGTGTGTTTGGTTGGTAATGATCAGAATACAGGGTGTGCAAATAGTTGAGGACCGTTTCAGCATCAAGGGGGAAGGTGGCAGAATGGTTTAGACGCTCGTCTTCCGATGCAGAGAATCTGTGAGGGTGTGGGTTCGAATCCCACTCTTGCCCTTTCTCCCAAGTTTGACTGGAAAATCAAACTGGATGCACTCTAAAGATCTTGTAATTCATGTTGGCGATAGGCGGGTTATGGAAACAAGAACATACCCAGAGCGCACTCCCGAAAATGGATTATTGCTGCCCGCATGGTGGGGTGAAACAAAATGATCATACACGTAAAATGTTAATGTCTGTGTGAGAGTGGGTGGGTGATTAAAGCCTCACTGAATGACACAAGAACTGAATGACGAGCATTGAGAGACAGCTGTTAGTTGGCTCTACCCAGGTAGGCAGCCTGTTGTACAAATGGCCCCGTGTTTGTAACGCGCTGAAAGCTTGGTCTCTGACCGAGGATAGAAGCTATATAAGTATCTAAGAAATAGTAAACAGTGGTAACTCTCTCCATTACACAAGGTACACAACTTCAAGTCAGTGCTGCTTACGCTACCGATTCAGCTAGCGCACAGGTAAATAAAAGGTACATTGGAACAAACCCAGACACGTCCTCAATAAGGAAGCGTTGGGCCTGTCCTTATCTGGTCATTTAACATGTGCACACAGCAGCAAAGACAGAAGAAATGTGCACACACAAATTAGCTTTTATTCAAGACTGGCATAGCCTCTTTAATCCTGTGTGCACGTCAAATGATCGTATAAGGACAGGCCCGGCGCTTCCTTTTTCAGGAAGTGTCTGGGTTTGTTCCAATGTACCTTTTATTTACCCGTGTGCTAGCTGAATTGGTAGCGTAAGCAGCACTGACTTGAAGTTGTGTACCTTGGGTAATGGAGAGAGTTACCACTCTTTACTGTTTGTTAATCATTTCATCTCCTGGCCTCATTCTTTGTTAATTTCCTATATAAGTATCGTTTTCTTATCATCAAAGTATATAGTCCTTTTATCTGTTCATGCAGGTGGCTCACATCGATCAGCAAGACGAGGCAGCCATTTTGGGGCGGGGCTTTGTCAGTTTCCTGCCAATCAGAGGAGACGCGTTAGACAAGGAGGCTGCGGAAAGACAGATGCTGACCGTTGGGCGCTTGAGAACCAGAATGTGAAAGTTTGTGAATGTCGGCTTGTCCTGTTTGTTTTTTTTTTTTGTGGGGGGGGGGGGGGGGGAAAGTATTGATGTTATATTTCCTGTAGGATGCTTGAGAATGAATGTCCCGTCTTTTTTTTTTGGGGGTGGGGGGGGGGGGGGGGTCGGTCGATGTTTGCTTTAGGTTTGAGAATGAGAAAGCTTATGTATGTCCAGTCTTTTAGGGGGGGGAGAGATAATTTTTATGTTGTAGGACTCCTGAGTTCCAGAATGTTATGTTCTGGTATGTCCCAACTTTTTTTGTTGGGGGGCGGGGGAGAGAATGCGTTGTTTCGTGTCGACGTTTGAGAACCAGAATGCGATAGTTCATTGATGTCCAGTCTTTAGGGGGATCCTTATGTTTGTGTGTCTGCAAGTTATATGGAATATTCATGCAGACCTACTTAATCTTAGAAGTCCTGCTTTAAGGTGAGTGAAATTCCATAGGCCTGGAAAAATGATGCAGAATTAGCATGCGAAGAAAAGAAAGTTGTAGCTGTCCAGCCACAGACATTATTTCCCTGCCCAGTTTGATTCAAACCAAAAGCACAAAAACGGAACTGCATTGAAAATTGTCATTTTCGATATGGAGTGCTTGGTCTTCGAAACCAGTACAATCAAAGCTAGTGCTGTCGATAATGAAGGTTTTGAATGCAGTCCGTCCAGTTTCTGTGGAAGAAGAAATGTGATTTAAAGAGATTTTAATTAAAAAAATTTTTTGAGCATCAGGCTTTAGAAGTTTGCATGTGAATTTGGCATCACTTTTTCCGGGTCTGTGCAATTTCACCTTTGTTGTGTCCAACAGTGGAGTGGGATTTTTGTTTGGTTTCTGAGGGAGGGGGGGGGGGGGGGCGTTGATGCCTTTTCATGTTGATACCAATGCATTGTTTTTGTACTATCATGTGAGGTATTTAATTACTGCCTTTTGACGTAGCGGTGAGAAAAATAAAAACTGAACATTGAATGGATGTGATAATTGTCTTTATTTTATCTGTGAAACTTTACAAGGGGGAGGAATGGCCGAATCAAGTTGGACTTAAGATTTTTTTTAAATTAATTGCACAAGGCAATTCATAATTTCAAGCCATTTCCTTTTGAAAATTTTTTTTTTATTCAGTCAAGTGACAAAATCATTACAATCTCATACTTGGTTTAAAAGAATTAAGTTTAATTTTTTTTTTTTTTTTAGGGGGAGGAAAGCCACTCCATTATATACTAAGTCCAACTTTGAGAAATGGCCGTTCCTCCCCGTAGAAAATCAGTTTTCAACCCTACCAATTCTATCGCTGAAGGTCCCTGTCCAAACCGATGACTTCTCTGACGTGGCCTGGCCTGCACTGCACAGGTCGTCGACTGGGGGAAGAGCATCTCAACCATTAATAACATTCAACACACAAACAGAGAGAGTGACCTGCCCATGGATAACGTCAAGCAGCAGGAACAAACAGCTCTGCCATAAAATAATATCTTTTAACTGTTATTGTTTTCTTTTTAATATCAGATTCGTTTCCCCATTCATCTGTGTTTTGGTGACGTGAAATCGGAGTTTTTTGTGCGGTGGATTCGGTAGGAGAGTGCTACAAGGTCCATTTGTGCGTCGACCTGTGTTCGTGGCTGTACTTCAGCCATTGTACCGGCGGCCTCTTTAGGAGCGGTGCTCTTCTACCAGAATATTACACGCCACGATTAACACGAAGCCGAAATCAGTATTTACTTTGTTCTTTGTGTGTTAACCCTTTTTTTCTTCTTTTTTTCCCAAACCCTTTTGGGTTTGTTATAGAATTTTTTTTTTTTTTTTTTTTAAACCTGAATATGGTCAGTTTAACGACTTCTCTTTTACGAAGTCCTTTAAGTAATTTCCTGTAACTGTATTTAGAGGGTTTTTTGTTTTTGTTTGTTTGTTTTGTTTTTCTTTCAAATTTCACCCACATTTTTACCCTCATTTGCCCAGTTTCCCCAAACCCTCCATTCATCCACATCTCCCACCCCTTCTAACCGATAATACTCAGATGTATTCATAAATACTTTTACAAAATGTCTTCAATCACCGATATGTGTGACGGGACATTAAACAAAAATACCTTCCTTCCTACACAAACAGAGCAGAGGACCGGTATTAATGGGAGAGGTGCCGCGACATTCTGTCGCCGCAACATTCTGTCCCCGTGTCTCTGGGATCCAGAACATACTTCTGCGTTCACTCGTATGCACACGAGTGGGCTTTTACGTGTATGACCGTTTTTACCCCGCCATGTAGGCAGCCATACTCCATTTTCGGGGGTGAGTATGCTGGGTATGTTCTCGTTTCCATAACCCGAGCGCTGACATGGATTACAGGATCTTTAACTGTGATGGGAATTGTTTTCTTTTTGGGACGGGCGCAATAGCCGAGTGGTTAAAGCGTTGGACTGTCAATCTGAGGGTCCCGGGTTCGAATCACGGTTACGGCACCTGGTGGGTAAAGGGTGGAGATTTTTCCAATCTCCCAGGTCAACATATGTGCAGACCTGCCAGTACCTGAACCCCCTTCGTGTGTATACGCAAGCAGAAGATCAAATACGCACGTTAAAGATCCTGTGTAATCCATGTCAGCGTTCGGTGGGTTATGGAAACAAGAACATACCCAGCATGCACTCCCCCGAAAAAGGAGTATGGCTGCCTACGTGGCGGGGTAAAAACGGTCATACACATAAAAGCCCACTCGTGTGCATACGAGTGAACACAGAAGAAGAGTTCTCTTTTTGGGTGGGGGTGGGGGTGTCCAGGTGACGGAGGTCTGGATGCTTCCCCTGTGTCACAGCTGTAGAGCCGAGTGGTTAAAGAAGTGTTGCGACTTTCAATCTGAGGGTCCCCAGGGTTCCAATCTCGGTAAACCGGGCGCCTGGTGTGGTGGGTAAAGGGTGGAGATTTTTTTTTTTCCCGATCTTCCACGTCAACATATGTGCAGACCTGCTAGTGCCAGTGCCTGTGTCCCAGCTGTAGAGGTCCATCCCCCCCACCCCCACCCAAAAAAACGCAGTTTCTCCCTGGGCATGGACGCAATAGCCGAGTGGTTAAAGCGTTGGACTTTCAATCTGAGGGTCCCCAGGGTTCCAATCTCGGTAAACCGGGCGCCTGGTGTGGTGGGTAAAGGGTGGAGATTTTTTTTTTTCCCCGATCTTCCACGTCAACATATGTGCAGACCTGCTAGTGCCCGTGTCCCAGCTGTAGAGGTCCATCCCCCCACCCCCACACCCCCCCCAAAAAAACGCAGTTTCTCCCTGGGCACAATAGCCGAGTGGTTAAAGCGTTGGACTTTCAATCTGAGGGTCCCCAGGGTTCCAATCTCGGTAAACCGGGCGCCTGGTGTGGTGGGTAAAGGGTGGAGATTTTTTTTTTTCCCGATCTTCCACGTCAACATATGTGCAGACCTGCTAGTGCCTGTGTCCCAGCTGTAGAGGTCCAGTGGATCCTTCCTGGTGCATCTCCTCTGCAGTCTGCCTGCCCTTTGCTTCTGCTCTGCACAGCTGACATATTAAAGTGATATATATATTCGGGAATATATATTAGTCATTCGGATGAGACGATAAACCGAGGTCCCGTGTGCAGCATGCACTTAGCGCACGTAAGAGAACCCACGGCAACAAAAGGGTTGTTCCTGGCAAAATTCTGTAGAAAAATCCACATCGATAGGAAAAAATAAAACTGCACGCAGTAAAAAAAAAAACAAAAAAAAAATGGGTGGCGCTGTAGTGTAGCGACGCGCTCTCCCTGGGGAGAGCAGCCCGAATTTCACACAGAAATCTGTTGATAAAAAGAAATACAAATGCAACAAATATATATATATAAGCATTGAAATACATTTTATTTAAGCAAATATGTGCATAGACTTTAATCTGAATTTTGAACAGATTAAAACGTAACAAGAAAATGAGAAACAAAAAAACCCTGGTGTGAAAATTCCTTAACGATTCAAGTTCTTGTTCATTACTGTGTGTAATAGGTCTTGTTCATATTATCTTATTATTTCATCATTGTGTGTGTATGTGTGCGTGCTTGCATGCATCACTGCACGCGCACATTGTGCGTGTGCCAGTGCGCGCGCATGCGTGTGTTTGTGTGGTCAGTAATGAACGGTCACTGAGGTGACTGGTCAGAATGCACAGATACAGGGAAATGCAAAGAGAACGGAACAAAAATCCCCCTTCCCCCCCCCCCCCCCCCCCCCCCCGCCCCCCCCCAAAACGCAGTTGTCTCCCTGGTGATGGGCGCAATAGCCGAGTGGTTAACTCTCTCCATACGAACGGCGAAAGAGACGACGTTAACAGCGTTTCACCCCAATTACCACCATCAAAATATTGCAAGCGGAAGGCTCTTACACTGAAGAGGTGAATGTTGACAAAGAATACCACAATTCTGACGACGGAAGCTAAAGGCTGGGTCATTCAGACACCCACTGGACATCCGAGGGGTCTGTGTAGAGGAGAAGAGAGGACTGGCCGTACTGAGGGTCCCGGGTTCTAATCTCGGTAACGGCGCCTGGTGGGGCGGTAAAGGATAGAAATTTTTTTCCCCGATCTTCCACGTCAAACATACGTGCAGACCTGCTAATGCCTGAACCCCCTTCAGTGTGTATATCGGCATGCACACATTTGTACAACTCTTTAATGATGTGTTGGCAACTATGATCAACGGGCGCAATAGCCGAGTGGTTAAAGCGTTGGACTGTCAATCTGAGGGTCCCGGGTTCGAATCACGGTGACGGCGCCTGGTGGGTAAAGGGTGGAGATTTTTACGATCTCCCAGGTCAACATATGTGCAGACCTGCTAGTGCCTGAACCCCCTTCGTGTGTATACGCAAGCAGAAGATCAAATACGCACGTTAAAGATCCTGTAATCCATGTCAGCGTTCGGTGGGTTATGGAAACAAGAACATACCCAGCATGCACACCCCCAAAAACGGAGTATGGCTGCCTACGTGGCGGGGTAAAAACAGTCATACAAGTAAAAGCCCACTCCTGTGCATACGAGTGAACGCAGAGAGGCAATGATCCACAATTCCCCCTGAAGACAGAACGGGTAGTGGTCACACAAGACATGGACACTCGCTCCGTCAGTCACACAGAGGAGTAGAGGGGAAGAAATGTGGATATTTAAAGAAAAATTCATTAGCTAATAGAACTGCACAAATATGGCATGCACTACCAATCGAAAACTAAACTTGCACAAAATACTAATATCTTCAAAAATCTCCTTGACATGAATATTAATTTAAAAGAAAAAATTATTGACTTTGATGAGTGATTTACAGAACATGTAAAAGAAAACATATATATATCCCACAAATAAAAGACCGATATTGAAGGGGACATAAAAAAAGGCCGTGAGGCCTAGGCAGTCAAATGCCAGTCCATACACTACTACTACTACTACTACAAAAGCCGATGTGTTTAGCGGCAAAAACAGCTTGGAGTTCAGATTTTCAAGAAACCAATACAAGCTTTAGTGAAAGAACAATCGACAATTGATTGTGGTCACTATGGAACGAAGTAAAAGAATTATCGACAATTGATTGTGGTCACTTTATGGAACGAAGAAAGAATCCCCTTGAATGATTCATTCAATTGCCAGACAAGCGTTTCGGGTTCTGTCAAATCCTTATGCACGAAATCTCAATCGCAGAGTTCAGAGTTTGTTTATTCCCATGAACTCTTTGGAGTCACAGAGAAACAAGGAAACATGACAATAACAGGATGACGGCCACAGAGGAAAAGCGAAGATAATTTAAAAAGAAACAAAAGGGGGAATAATACAAATGGGGGAAAAATAAAATGAAATAAAAGGCCAAATGTAATCATCAGTCTGGTACAACGCAACAGGAACAGACAAATGCACAGATCACAACTTAGATTTACAATACGGCTCTGTATCTGACTAGTTGAGCCTGAACTGGGAATTGGGGGGTTAGCTGGAGGATAGCAGTGACAATGACATGGTGTAACAAAATAAAATACACAATAATTTGCATGTTATTTTAGCACCCATTTGCCAGTAACACTGGGATTGGTCTGATATATACAAGAGAAAAAAAAAAAAGAAAAAAAAAATGCAATTACAAATGGATATGTACGGGATGCGGTGTCAAGATTAACACGTCATTGTTCTAATTCCTATTCAACAAGTACAGTTAAGGCATAAGTGGCATAGAATCCGGACTGAAACTGGCTCCTAACGAAACACATTAAAACCTTCTTTAATGAATTTAGCAAAATTTATTAACTTTTTCTTACTACTAATAAACAATGCTGCATATTTGTGGAAGTTGGGATGTGTTCTGTAATACTTAGGTAAACACTGATTTCGGAGATTTTGAATTGCAGGACATTCCATGACAAAGTGGTATTCGTCACCCACTCGATTCGTGTCACAAAGAGGACACATCAGCGAGTTGGTCAAACTCGAAGGGAAGTAACCCCGTTGAAAGGTTCAGTCCACGAGAAGAAAATTAATGTAAAGATGTAGTTCCCTCCCATTGATTACTCCTGCTATCAGTTTAGCCGTTTTTGTGACGGAACGTTCTGAAGTTGACAAATCCTGACGATGCTATCAAAGGCAAGCAAACTACGATTCCCACAGGAAAATTCCACACGTGGTCTTGTTCCTCATACTCATAATACAAACATAAAATGAGCATTCAAAAGATGTGTGCATCCACACACACAATTTGCTGATACACTTGCATACCATCAATATGAAACAAGTATGGTGAAGTCAATCTAAAAAATATCAAGCTGTAAAACAAAAAAGTTGCAGGAAATAACACAGAAAAAAATCAAACAATAAAAACGTCTCCACTAAAATAATTAAGCATCTAAACTGAAATTGGAATTCAGCGTAAACAATACTATATTAATTCCAAAGGAAAACCAACATTTTCTTTTTGTGTGTGGCATAAACAATTTTTATAAAGATAAGCACTTTCCATTTCCAGTCCTCCGCAAATAATGAATATGTCTAATGCTAACGTCCATATTCTAAATATATTTCTGTTTAATAATTACGATGTAATAATTAATTGCAATTTTTTTAAAAAGCGAATATGTGAAATGCTTTTATTTGAGAACATATGTTTATTACTCTTGTTTAATCAAGTTATCCGCGTGTGTGGGGTGGAGGGGCGGGGGGGGGGGGGGGGGGGGGGGGGGGGGGGGGGGGGGTGCGGTGCGGGTGTGTGCTGATTATCTGGTTGTGGTTTTCCGCAATTCATCTTTATTCTTATCTGATCTGTCTATTATAATCAATGTACAGTATAGTAGGCTATGTTCATAATTATATTCAAATAATGTTTCTTAATTCTTTCTGTTTTTACATTAAGAATACTAGTTATTACCTGCAGTGTGTGGATGTATGTATGAAACGATGTATGTGATATTTTTTACATTTGTATCTGCAACTGCAAAGTTGTTGTAATTGTTGTTGTCTGCTGTTGTTGTAATTGTTGTTGTCTGCTGTTGTAATTGTTGTTGTCTGATGTTGTCTGCTGTTGTTGTTGCTGTTGTTTTTGTAATTGTTGTTGTCTGATGTTGTTGTAATTGTTGTTGTCTGCTGTTATAACTGTTGTTGTCTGCTGTTGTTGTAATTGTTGTTGTCTGCTGTTGTAATTGTTGTTGTCTGATGTTGTTGTAATTGTTGTTGTAACTGTTGTTGTCTGCTGTTGTTGTAGCTGTAATTGTTGTTGTCTGCTGTTGTTGTTGCTGTTGTTTTTGTAATTGTTGTTGTCTGCTGTTATAACTGTTGTTGTCTGCTGTTGTAATTGTTGTTGTCTGATGTTGTTGTAATTGTTGTTGTCTGCTGTTATAAGTTGTTGTCTGCTGTTGTTGTAATTGTTGTAATTGTTGTTGTCTGCTGCTGTTGTATGATGTTGTTGTAATTGTTGTCTGCTGTTGTTGTAACTGTTGTTGTCTGATGTTGTAATTATTGTTGTTGTAATTGTTGTTGTCTGATGTTGTTGTAATTATTGTTGTTGCTGTTGTAATTGTTGTTGTTGCTGTTGTAATTGTTGTTGTCTGATGATGTTGTAACTGTTGTTGTCTGAAGTTGTTGTCTGCTGTGATTGTATGCATACTTTGCCCTTTGCTGACATATCAAGTATTCGTCTTTTTTATGAACAAATGTTTTATGACTGTGATTCTCGGGTCCTTTTGATGTGTTTAACACGGCAAATGAACCTCTCTTGTTGAGATAATCAAGTAATATGTATTCTGCAAAGTGCAGAGATAAAGTCTTTCTGACAGGAGGGATATATAAAAGACAGAATGCTATCAAACATACACTGATACACATATAAACTTTTCTTCTCTCTCTCTCTCTCTCTCTCGTTTCGTTTCCAAACCTCAACACCAACACAATCTGTTCCAACTTTTACTTGCATTCTGTAAAAAGTTTGAAATACGTGAAAGTAAAATGGAAAACGATTCCAATAACCATCAGATGAACACACACTGGAAAAAACAAACAAACAAAGAATCCAACCAAACAAAGAACAAACTACTTCTCAAGAAGAACGTTGTAAGAAAAACAACCGTTTTTTTTTTTTTCCAATGTAAAATCTGAACTGCATTGGTAAACATTCAAGAGTTAATTCAAAATCCTGTTCTGACAAATTATAGAGAACAGAGCATGGTACACTGGACATACGTTTGTAAAAATGGCTTTGAGGGTGTTGGGAGGGGGATTGGGGGGGGGGGGGGGGGGGGGGGGTATGGAACTGGTGAAATTTAAAAAAAAACTGAGCAAAAAGTAATTCCATCACGAATCAACAGTGATGACAAAAAAACCCCCAAAAAAACCACAACAAAACACCCACCAAAAAACAAACTACAACAGAAGCTATAATGACATTTCAATTATAAAATTCATAACAAACATTAACCGAAACGTTTGAACCGAGGAAGATAAAAAGCATTATTTTTATGGTCAGGTTAAAAAGAAAAAAAAGAAAAAAAAAGAAAAGATTTTTATTTATTTATTTATTTTTTTCGTGCTTTGGCATTTTCAGACTGAACAGATGACGGGGTAAAAAAAAAATAAAATAAAAAAAAAGAAAAAAGAAAAAAGGAAAAGCAGATGACATTAACACATTGTGGATCTTTAGCTTCCATAAAATGCATGTGTACACGTGTGTGTGTGTGTGTGTGTGTGTGTGTGTGTGTGTTAGTACATGTGTTGTGTGTGCGTAAGTGTCAGTGTGTGTGTGTGTATATGTGAGTGTTATTGTGTGTGTTCGTGTTAGTATGTAATTGTTCGTGTGTGTGTGTGTGTGTGTGTGTGTGTTAGTACATGTGTTGTGTGTGCGTAAGTGTCAGTGTGTGTGTGTGTGTGTATGTGAGTGTTATTGTGTGTGTTCGTGTTAGTATGTAATTGTTCGTGTGTGTGTGTGTGTGTGTGTGTTATTGTGTGCTAGTTTTAGTGTAAGTGTGTGTGTGTGTGTGTGTGTGTGTGTGTGTTAGTACATGTGTTGTGTGTGCGTAAGTGTCAGTGTGTGTGTGTATGTGAGTGTTATTGTGTGTGTTCGTGTTAGTATGTAATTGTTCGTGTGTGTGTGTGTGTGTTATTGTGTGCTAGTTTTAGTGTGTGTGTGTGTTATTGTGTGTGTTAGTGTTAGTATGTAATCATTCGTGTGTAAGTGTGTTATTGTGTACTAGTGATAGTGTTATTGTGTGTTTTAGTGTTAGTGTTAGTGTGTTATTGTGTGCTAGTGATAGCGTTAGTGTGTGTGCGTGTGTGCATGTGTGTGTATATGTGTGTGTGTGCGCGCGCGCGCACATGTGTGTGTGTGTGTGTGTGTGTGTGTGTGCGAGAGATAGAGTGTATATGTTGTGTGTGCGTTAGTGTCAGTGTGTGTGTATGTGAGTGTTATTGTGTGTGTTAGTGTTAGTATGGAAGTGTTAGTGTGTGTGTGTATGTGTGTGTGTGTTATTGTGTGCTAGTGATAGTGTTAGCGTCAGTGTGTGTGTGTGTGTTATTGTGTGTGTTAGTGTTAGTATGTAAGCATTAGTGTGTGTGTGTGTTATTGTGTACTAGTGATAGTGTTATTGTTTGTGTTAGTGTTTGTGTGTGTGTGTGTGTGTGTGTTTTATTGTGTGCTAGTGATAGCGTTAGTGTGTGTGTGTGTGTGTGTGAGTGTGTGTGTGTATGTGTGCGTGTATGCGTGCGCACGTGTGTGTGTGCGTGAGAGAGAGAGAGAGAGAGAGAGAGAGAGAGTGTGTGTGTGTATGTGAGAGAGGGAGAGAGAGAGAGAGTGTGTGTGTGTTTGTATGTGTGTGTGTGTGTGTTTGTATGTGTGTGTGTGTGTGTGTGTGTGTGTGTGTGAAAACAATATACTTAAAAAAAAAAAAAAAAAAAAAAAAAAAAAAAATTCCTGTTATCATTTTCAAAACGCTTTTTCATTCCTGAACAATGACACAGCTTGGATTTCCCTACTGTACGTAACTAACACGCACGTTCTGTAAAGGAATGCAATATATGATGCTAAAAAACAACAACAAACAAACTATCAAACTAGAAGCTTCAACATCAGCAATATTATAAGGTAAATCCGTATACTGACTAAAATACACAACAACAACAACGAAAAAATCCATTGCAACAAACTCCCAATCTTTTTTTTTTTTTTTTTTTCATCAACATAAAGGAATCCTTGATGATCCTGAGTTTGTGTGTAAGACAAATGGTGTTTTCACGCAATTAAGAAACATACTCTTCACAAAAAACAAACAAAACAAAACAAACAAAAAAAACACCACCAAAAAATACTGTGATAATACATGAAGAATATATTTGTGAACATTGTGACGAAACACATGAAAAAAAAAATTAAACAACAACAACAAAAAAACATAATATTTTTTCAGCTAAGAAGCCGCGTCAATTCAAGAAGACAGGGAGATAATATTCACATTCACAATGACCAGCACTATACGTCTCACACCATGGGAAGAGCTTACATTTCTTTTTTTTTTGGTTCCACCGTGAAATTTTAGGTTTCACTCTCTCTTCTCCATTGACAGCAGTTTTGTCCTTGGCAGAAATTCCAAACCATGCATTCTGTTTCATTCGAGAAGAAGAAGAAGAAGAAAAAGAAACTGTGACCCCTGTTCCAGTCCTGCTCAATTTCTACATTAAGTTTATCAAAACAAAACAAAACAAACAAAAAAAAGAAGATAAGAATAAATAGTCACGTCTGTTTCAATACTGGCAAAAAGTTGAATCAGATTCTAACCAACCTATAATCTCCATGGCAAAGAGAGTTTAATCAAATTCTAACTAACCTGTAATCTTCAAGGCAAACGGTTTAACTAAATTCTAACTTAAGTTATAACCTGCACAGCAGACGGTTTTAACTGAATACTTACTGAACTATGATCTCCATGGGTAACGGTTTCATTCAATTTTACTAACCTCTAACTTGCACGGCAAACTGTTTACATAAATTCTGACCTACAATTTCAATGCCCAATGGTCGACCTTTTAATTAAAATTCTAACTAACCTAAATTTTCCGGGCCAAACGGTTTTAATTCTCCTTCTTCGTTCGTGGGCTGCAACTCCCACGTTCACTCGTATGTACACCGAGTAGGCTTTTACGTGCATGACCGTTTTTAACCCCCCGCCATGTAGGCAGCCATACTCCGTTTTCGGGGGTAGGTTTAATTCAGTTCTTGGCTAACCTACAATGGTTACACAAAATGGTTTAATCAAAGTCTAAGTCCCAGCCTGATGCCAGATGCTGGCTAATACACTGTGGACGTCTGCGGAAGTGAATGAGAAATCAGAAGTGTAGACAAGACAGTGAAAAATAACTACGTTGTAACATAGTGGTGCAGCACCTAGCGACGAATACTTTAAACAACCATCTGTGAATACAAACAATGCTTTTCTTTTTATCTGATTATCAAGGAATTTTGTAATTGGTATCAACCATACATTTTGAAGGACAAAAAAACAAACACCACAGTTAAAGAAGTTGCATATGTATATATATATTTTTTTTCACATGATGAAAATTGTCTCTAAGAATTGGAAATGAAGCGTTACACACACGCACGCACGCGCGCGCACACACACACACACACACACACACACACACATTGTACACATACATATAAAGACAATACAGATCTGGAGTATTTCATTCGCATGTTAAAAACTACTGACATGAAAAAACAAACAAACCCAGTGATGATTTAAAAGGTGCAATGACCAACAATGAAAACAAACAAACACGTTGTTTGCACAAACACAAACAACACGACCGTGCAGATTTTGAACAAGACCCAAGATAGATTACACACAACAGAATATATCCCCTCCAAAAAAACACACATGTATACACTTAGAAAGAAAATAAAAAGTTGGGCGAAGGGGTTACATCAATTGCATAAAGAGGAAAAAGACCAGAAAACAACAAAGACCAGAAATACACTCATTTAATATTTCATAGGTCATCCTCACACTTCCGTATCTTTACACTTTTTGGGGAGTTTCAAAACTACACATAAACATGAGGAAGAAAAAAAAAGGAGGAAGAAATACGAAAAAGATCAGGGCACACAGATAGAGCACACACACACACACACACACTCTCTCTCTCTCATTCATTCATTCACACACACACTCTCTCTCTTTCTCATTCATTCACACACACTCTCTCTCTCGTTCACACACACACTCTCTTTCTCATTCACACACACACTCACACTCTCATTCATTCACACACACACTCTCTCTCTCATTCACACACACACACTCTCTCTCTCTCATTCACACACACACTCTCTCTCATTCATTCACACACACACTCTCTCTCTCTCATTCACACACACACACTCTCTCTCTCTCATTCACACACACACTCTCTCTCTCATTCATTCACACACACACACTCTCTCTCTCTCATTCACACACACACTCTTTCTCATTCACACACACACTCTCTTTCTCATTCACACACACACTCACACTCTCTCATTCACACACACACACTCTCTCTCTCTCATTCACACACACACTCTCTCTCTCTCATTCATTCACACACACACTCTCTCTCTCTCATTCACACACACACTCTCTTTCTCATTCATTCACACACACTCTCTCTCTCATTCACACACACACTCTCTCTCTCATTCATTCACACACACTCTCTCTCTCTCTCTCTCTCATTCACACACACACTCTCTTTCTCATTCACACACACGCACACACTCTCTTTCTCAGGCCTTGAGAAAACCCCCCCAAAAAAAACAAAATAACTAACTAAATAATAATAATATAATTTAAAAAAAAAAAAGATAATAAAAATGAAAATAAAATAAATAAATAAATAGATAAATAAATAAATAAAAAGACAACAATGATGATATTTGAACACAATAATGACTTACTCAACACAGTGAACACAATTGCTTCCCCCCCCCCCCCCCCCGCCATCAACAACAATAACAAAAAATGGACCACTGCATTCACAAGAATGCATGTATATGAACACACACAGTTATCATCTTCTTCTGTTTCGTCGTTTGTGGGCTGCAACTCCCACGTTCACTCGTATGTACGCGAGTGGGCTTTTTACACGTGTATGACCGGTTTGTGCCCCGGCCGCCATGTTGAGGCAGCCATACTTCGCTTTCGGGGTGACACAGTCGTCTAAATTTGCGCACTCAAACACACACACACACACACACGTACACACATACCTACGTAATTATTATGCACACTCATGTTCATCTGGTAAAGTTTTCTATTAAAGCTAAACAAATATGTTTTAGCCAGGGAAGACGAAGTACTATACAAACACCGGCACTGACTCACACTCTGGTGAACGATAAATATACTGGCTCTAGTAATTACTTGTACTAAACCACAGAACAGAGACTTTCCCAAACAGACCAAGGATATGGAGCAAACCAAGAAATATACATGATCATACCTGTGTGTGTGTGTGTGTGTGTGTGTGTGTGTGTGTGTGTGTGTGTGTGTGTCTGTGTTTGCATGCATGCATGCACGTATGTGTGAATGCGTTCAACTTTTGGTCCAGTACACAGACGAGCTTCTCGTTTTTTACGTGTACAAAATTAATGCGCGTAAGGCCTTCCATCAATTGTAAAAACCAAACGTCTTGAGCCAACACAGTAGAGCTCACCCATATTTGCACCTGATAAGTAATAATGGTAGGGGAGGGGAGATATGGGGTGGTCAGTGGAGTGATGGCCTAGAGGTAACGCGTCCGCCCAGGAAGCGAGAGACTGAGCACGCTGGTTCGAATCACGGCTCACCGAGCATACATACACAACCATACACCCATGTACACACACTTCCCGACGTTCCAATAACCAAACACGTGCAAACTTATTACATGTTCACAGTACCACACACCCGACTTTGGCTGAATGATAAAAAGAAAAAAAACAACAAATACATTCACCAATACACGTAAACTTATTATCATTGTCACTGATGCTCACAACACTGCATACTTCTCCTTCTTCTTCTGCGTTCACTCGTATGCACACGAGTGGGCTTTTACGTGTATGACCGTTTTTACCCCGCCATGTAGGCAGCCATACTCCGTTTTCGGGGGTGTGCATGCTGGGTATGTTCTTGTTTCCATAACTCACCGAACGCTGACATGGATTACAGGATCTTTAACGTGCGTATTTGATCTTCTGCTTGCATATACACACGAAGGGGGTTCAGGCACTAAGCAGGTCTGCACATATGTTGACCTGGGAGATCGGAAAAATCTCCACCCTTTACCCACCAGGCGCCGTCACCGTGATTCGAACCCGGGACCCTCAGATTGAAAGTCCAACGCTTTAACCACTCGGCTATTGCGCCCGTCACAACACTGCATACGACTTTGGCCGAAAGATAAAGGAAAAAACCCCAACAACAACAAAAACAAGTACGTTCACTGCCTTACACAACTCTCTGTTAACTCTCTCCATACGAACGGCGAAAGAGACGACGTTAACAGCGTTTCACCCCAATTACCATCATCAAAATATTGCAAGCGGGACGCTCTTACACTGAAGAGGTGAATGTTAACAAAGAATACCATAATTCTGACGACGGAAGCTAAAGGTTTGGTCATTGAGACACCCACTGGACATCCGAGGGGTCTGTGTAGAGGAGAAGAGAGGACTGGCCGTACTGAGTGAAGCTAAAGGTTTGGTCATTCAGACACCCACTGGACATCCGAGGGGTCTGTGTAGAGGAGAAGAGAGGACTGGCCGTACTGAGTGAAGCTAAAGGTTTGGTCATTCAGACACCCACTGGACATCCGAGGGGTCTGTGTAGAGGAGAAGAGAGGACTGGCCGTGCTGAGTGAAGCTAAAGGTTGGGTCATTGAGACACCCACTGGACATCCGAGGGGTCTGTGTAGAGGAGAAGAGAGGACTGGCCGTGCTGAGTGAAGCTAAAGGTTGGGTCATTGAGACACCCACTGGACATCCGAGGGGTCTGTGTAGAGGAGAAGAGAGGACTGGCCGTGCTGAGTGAAGCTAAAGGTTGGGTCATTGAGACACCCACTGGACATCCGAGGGGTCTGTGTAGAGGAGAAGAGAGGACTGGCCGTGCTGAGTGAAGCTAAAGGTTGGGTCATTGAGACACCCACTGGACATCCGAGGGGTCTGTGTAGAGGAGAAGAGAGGACTGGCCGTGCTGAGTGAAGCTAAAGGTTGGGTCATTGAGACACCCACTGGACATCCGAGGGGTCTGTGTAGAGGAGAAGAGAGGACTGGCCGTACTGAGTGAAGCTAAAGGTTGGGTCATTGAGACACCCACTGGACATCCGAGGGGTCTGTGTAGAGGAGAAGAGAGGACTGGCCGTACTGAGTGAAGCTAAAGGTTGGGTCATTGAGACACCCACTGGACATCCGAGGGGTCTGTGTAGAGGAGAAGAGAGGACTGGCCGTACTGAGGGAGTTAAATGCAATCAGTATGGAATGACAATACATGGGAGGGAACTCCTGATTAAATACTTGAAAATTTATTTCATTTATTAACATGGTTTTTTGGGTTTTTTTTTAAAATATATTTTTTACATGACTTCTTGACTAGATGTGGTGTAATAAAAACACAATAACAATGAAAAACAAAAGTTATCAAAAACAAACAAACAACAACAACAAAAAAAAAAAAAAGAAGAAGAACCCCCCCCCCACCCCCCCCAAAACCCTTGCAATGACAAAATATATCTCCATCTCATAACTCATAAATGCACGGAACACAAGTATATATGAGCTTCGACTCTTCCCCAATATCAACAAAATGAGTTAACTTTTTATCAACATCAGTAAAATCAATGAACTGTCTCTCTCTCAATATGAACAAAACAAATGAACTCTAAAATCAATGAACTCCCTTTTTCAATATCAATAAAAAAAAACCAATGTGGATATCAACATGCCAAACATTCTGAGCTGTTCTATACAACTTGCAATGCATTGGATTTCATAAACAAACTATATATATAAAAAAACAAAAACAAAAAAACAACAACAAAAAACAACAACCCCAAATTATGCCAGACAATAAACATCAACAACAAATTCTGATAAAAACATTTTTTGTTTTTGTTTGGTAAAACAACTACTTTTTTTTAATTTCTTTTTCCTTTTTTTTTGTGTGTGTGGTGTACCTGAAAACAGAGTTGGTGATCCGTACAATAATTCACCCCTTGACTGCTGTAGCTGATGATTAAAGCTCACCACTGAATGTCTGTTGCCTGATTGAGATTAACTCTTTTGCCGCCATTAGTGACTTTAGTTGACTAGACAGTTCACTACGAAGACTTTTGTTGACCGCTGCTGCTGATTAATGCTCACCAGTAAATGTATTTGTATTTCTTTTTATCACACCAAACTGATCTCGTTTCACCAACAATCTTTCAGCAGTCAAGGGATTGAAGAAAAAAAAAAAAAAATTGAAAATGAGTTGGTGAGCAAAATGTACATAAAAAAGAATAAAAAAAAAAAAGATCTGTGTTCTTTACACACATCCACAACCTTATAAACACACTCACATAGTTCTTCACACACATCCACAATGCACACTAACATAAGCGCTTACTTCATCACCAACCATTCTGCTTATGAGCCATTTTTACTTTTCTTTTGCCTTTCCTTTTTTTTTTCTCCCCCCCTCCTTTCTTTCTTGCTTAACTCTCTCCATACGAACGGCGAAAGAGACGACGTTAACAGCGTTTCACCCCAGTTACCATCATCAAAATATTGCAAGCGGAAGGCTCTTATACTGAAGACGTAAATGTTGACAAAGAATGCCACAATTCTGACGACGGAAGCTAAAGGTTGGGTCATTCAGACACCCACTGGACATCCGAGGGGTCTGTGTAGAGGAGAAGAGAGGACTGGCCGTACTGAGTGAGTTAAAGCCAAGCTGACTACACACAACCATATCAGGACTATATTAAAAAAAAAAAAAAAAGTATAAATATTGATCCCACAGAATCTGAAACACACACACACACACACATCTAACCTGAGCACAAACATATAAATAACTTACAAAATCACAAACAGGGTTACAAAACCAAAAAAAATCACCAACTGACACCTTAGTTGTATGTCCTAGCCATACAAAGAAGAAGAAGAAAAAAGAAGAAGAAAAGAACACAAGAACCAAAAAGGAAAAAGAAAAAAAGAAGAAATCTGGCTTCCTAGGAACCCCCCCCCCCCCCCACTAGCTTAATGGAAAAGCAAGGCAGAAAACACACACACACACACAACACACATACACACAACACACATACACAACATACACACACACACAACACACATGCACAACACACAAGAGAGAGACAGAGAGAGAGAGAGAGTCCCCCCTGCCACACCCCAGAACCTACAATCTAACCCTTTCAGTGCTGTAGGACTGAAATGTCCGTCTGTGTACATCATTGTAGGAATTTTTCCTATCAAAATATCATTAAATGCATGTAACAGAGTCATTCTTGGACATGTGTTTGTGTTTCTTTCTGAAAAGCATAGGTGATAATCATGTACTTTCTTTCGGTAGTTTGCACAACAACAACAAAACCTTCTGTGACCTAAAAAAAAAAAAATCCCTTGGCAAATTGAACTGAATAAATAATGAGGCCAGGAGATGAAATGATTAACAAATAGTAAAGAGTGGTAACTCTCTCCATTCACACGGTACTCAACTTCAAGTCAGTGCTGCTTACGCTACCGATTCAGCTAGCACACAGGTAAAATAAAAGGAACATTGGAACAAACCCAGACACGTCCTCAAAAAAAAGGAAGCGTCAGGCCTGTCCTTATACCGATCATTTGACATGTGCACACACAGCAGCAAAGACAGAAGTTTTGTCACATCTGCACCGTTTCAGTGGCATTACTCCCACGCCGCTCATTTAGATTCCCCCATACACGGCCCACACCCGGGTTCGTCCGTCACAGTTCCAGCGTCGGCAGTCCACAGGGAACCATCGATGTTAGGTCGCCAGGAGGCCACACACCAGAGGAGACCCTGCACTGCTGCTGAGTCACTTCGGTGGTGTTCAGTGGTGCCTGTTCTGTTTTA
>NC_134908.1:20766003-20771003 GCF_041734735.1 Babylonia areolata
AAAAAAACAAACAAACTTGTAAGCAAATTCATTCATACTTTTTTTTTTCTTTTTTTTCCCCCCGTATTCCATTCATTCTTTTCTCTTTGTTTAACCCTTTAACCACCATGGTCGCATTTCAGCACCAGCTATGTAAAGCACCCATGTCATTGAAATGCAACCAGATGATGGGCCTTTTGTGTGCATTAACCTAACGCTCTTTAATTTTCAGTGGTAGGATTGGCCTTTTTTTTTCTACACATCACAAGAGGAATCCCCAGCTATTCTTAGACACCATCTTTTTCTGTGGTTCCTGCACAAGGTTAATTTGCACTCTAAACTGACTGGCGGTGAAAGGGTTAAACAAACAAACAAAATTCTGAATGATCTTATTTACCCTCTTTTTTTTTTTTTTTTTTAATAGTATGAATGGCTTATTCTCTTTCCTTTCTTCTGAAACTAAAAGAAATTCTTAAAAAAAAAAAAAAAAAAAAAGTAATCTATTTGTTTAGCTCAATTGGAGGAATGGTGTGGTGGTGTTGGTCCCAATTTTTTTTGTGCGCTCGAAGTGATGAACACATACTGAAACTTTTTTTTTTTTCTTTTTTTTTTTTTTGGTGTGTGCTTTTTTTTATGATCTCTCTCCAGCTCTCTCTTTTATATCTTATACATACATGGGTTTTGATTTCTAAATATTTGGGAAGAAAAAAAACCGAAAACAAACAAACAAAAAAAACAACAACAAAAAACGCACACACAAAAACCCCACACCAAACAAACAACAAAACCCCCCCATAAAACTGAAAAAAAAGAAAGAAAAAAAGAAAAAAGAAAAAGAAAAAAGAAAAAAAAAGATGAAGATTATTTTCTGACCCCCCCCCCTCCCCCCTCACACACACAAAACAACAACAACAACACGACCCACCAACAGATAGAGTGGACCATTGGCATCCTGAACTCTAGAGTAATACAAAAAAAACCCAGCAGGACAAAACTCTCGTCAGATTTTACTTGTATGTTTGTGAAAAACATGGACAGACAGATTCACACTTGCACAATCACACACACACAGCACACACACACACACACAGCACAACACACACAAGACACACACACACTCATCACATAATGACCACTCACACACACAGCACACACACACACACACACACACACACACGATACACACACACACACACATCACATAATGACCACTCACACACACAGCACAACACACACACACACACACACACACACACACACGATACACACACACACACACACATCACATAATGACCACTCACACACACAGCACAACACACACGATACACACACACACACAATCACATAATGACCACTCACACACACAGCACAACACACACACAGATACAAGACACACACACATCACATAATAACCACTCAACTCACACCCACACACACGATACACACACACATCACATAATGACCACTCACACACACAGCACAACACACACACAGATACAAGACACACACACATCACATAATAACCACTCACACACACAGAGCACAACACACACACACACAAGACACACACACACACACCACATAATAACCACACATGCACAAACACACATTAACACATACAGTCAATAACTTTTCAGGACTACACTGAGCTCCATAGTCAAAACAACAAAAGAACCCCCCCAAAAAAACACAAAAAAACCAAAACCAAAACAAACGAATGAATGAAAAAATGACAATACAAAATCTTCATCAAGAACAGCTGGCCAACTCTTCAAGATTTTCTTTTAGCAAAAAAAAAAAACCACCACAAAACAAACAAACTTGTCAGTTTCAGTTTCAGTAGCTCAAGGAGGCGTCACTGCGTTCGTTCAAATCCATACACGCTACACCACATCTGCCAAGCAGATGCCTGACCAGCAGCGTAACCCAACGCACTTAGTCAGGCCTTGAGGGGAAAAAAAAAAAGTGAATAAATAATAGATAAGCGTGCATAAATAAGTAAATAAATGAATAAATAATTACAATATAAAAAAGGTAGTAGTAACAATAATAATAATAATAATGAATAAATAAATAAATAAGACAACAATGATGATAAATAAATGAACAAACTTGTCAGCAAGTTCAAATCCAAAGCACATGAACACAACCCACTCATTTCCAGACACTAACCAGTTTAAACCTCTCCATTGGAATATCTTCAGGTAGTTGTTGTAATGATTACTGTCCTGGTAATAACAGTAATGATAGCAGCATCAGTCGCAATAATAGCGGCAGTTGTTGCAACTGTGGCGACATCGTCTTCATCGTCGTAGTAGTAGTAGTAGTAGTTGTAGCAGCAAGGGAGAAAGCAGTGATAACAGTTAATGGAACGGATCATAAAATCAATAACTGTAAAACAAAAAACAAACAAACCATCATTAAAAAAAAAAAAAACAAACAAACACAACTCTTATTTACACACACAACAGTACTGACACACTTTCTTTCTCACACATACAAAAAAACAACCCCAAAACCCCCCAAAAACCCCAACAACTGCCGAATCAACCTACATATCTATGCACACACACACACACTCACATAGCTATGCACACACATAGCTACACACACACACAAAAGAAAAACAGCAACATTAAAACCAAACCATCTAACAAAACCTCCATAACAACAACAATGGAAATCCCAAATATCAGAAAAAAGGGAGTATCTCCAACAAACAACTAACCCAACAAGCGCCCCACACACACACACCCTCAAAATGGGAAAAAAAAAAGGACAAACACTATCGTTGTCAACTCTCTCTTTTCAGTGACCGGTGGTCAGTTAGTTGTGTTGTGTCTTGTGACGCCATCCGATACAGGTCAGCCATCAGTCTGCCCACAGACGTCATGAATGATATATCACACACCATGCTCTGCCCACAGACGTCATGAATGATATATCACACACCATGCTCTCCCCACAGACGTCATGAATGATATATCACACACCATGCTCTGCCCACAGACGTCATGAATGATATATCACACACCATGCTCTCCGCACAGACGTCATGAATGATACATCACACACCATGCTCTGCCCACAGACGTCATGAATGATATATCACACACCATGCTCTCCGCACAGACGTCATGAATGATACATCACACACCATGCTCTGCCCACAGACGTCATGAATGATATATCACACACCATGCTCTCCCCACAGACGTCATGAATGATATATCACACACCATGCTCTGCCCACAGACGTCATGAATGATATATCACACACCATGCTCTCCCCACAGACGTCATGAATGATATATCACACACCATGCTCTCCCCACAGACGTCATGAATGATATATCACACACACCATGCTCTCCACACAGACGTCATGAATGATATATCACACACCATGCTCTGCCCACAGACGTCATGAATGATATATCACACACCATGCTCTCCGCACAGACGTCATGAATGATATATCACACACCATGCTCTCCCCACAGACGTCATGAATGATATATCACACACCATGCTCTCCGCACAGACGTCATGAATGATATATCACACACCATGCTCTCCGCACAGACGTCATGAATGATATATCACACACCATGCTCTCGCCACAGACGTCATGAATGATATATCACACGCCATGCTCTCCGCACAGACGTCATGAATGATATATCACACACCATGTTTTCCTCTCCAAAATCATCTGTGTCAACCAACACAGATATCTCACTACTGAATACGGGCAGGGACGTGTTCACACATAATGATGATAATAATCTAAGTATCTGTACAGCGCTGAATATTGTGCCACAGACAAATCAAGCGCTTTCGCTCCAGTCATTCACACGCATGCAGAACCTAAAACTGGAGAAAGTGACGACAAGGAAAGAGGCAGGGGAGGAGGCTATCTTGGGAAGAGGTGGAGGTTTTAAGGCTGACCACGCACATCCTTTACACACACACACGCTTTACAACACGACTCACTACACTCAAAACACACACACACACATCCCTTACACCCCACACAACGCACCTTGTACATATATCACACCCACCACCCACTCCGCACCACAATCCCTTACACACACACACATACACTTTACAAACTCACCACCCACTCTCCCACAAGTCCCCTTACAACCACCCACCTACTCACACACACACATCCCCTTACACACACAACACATACAGAAACAACCCACCCACCCGCTCTCACACACACTCATCCCCTTCACACACAGCGCACCTTTACAACCGCCACCACCAACTCATAATACACACACAACAACCTTTACAAACCACCACACCACCCAACACTGACCCACACACACATCCATTACACACACAACGACAGAACATTATACCACCCACCCACCCACCCACACACAGACTACCCACCTGATGCAGTACCATCACTCCATGTCTCCTGAAGAGAGGGTTACAGAGCCTTGACACAGAGTGGACAGGGCGGTGCGTTGCCGTAAGACGTGTGCTCTTGATCATCACGACTTTGCGTTGCCATCCTCGCATGAGAACTCCCCTTGTCTTCGTCGCCAGGGTAAAAAAAAAAAAAAAAAACAGCTAAAAAGTTATTGGGTATATTTGTTACATGTTATGCACATACCTATGTCTTACATCCACGGTGTGCTTGTGATGTGTTGCACACTCGTGTGTGCATTCCACAAACACAAATGACACAAACACTCACACACTACACCATCTCACACCACAATCTCTCTCTCATTAACACTCACACTATACAATGATACATTCACCCACACTCACGACAGCACTCACTCTCATATCACACACTCTCTCTCTCCCTTACAACTCACACAATACATTCACTCACACAAACTCTCTCTCTCTCTCCACACACTCAACAGCACTCACAACACACACACACACTCCACCACACACACAAACACTCTAAGAAATATCACACACCACTACCAAAAACAACAACAACGACACCATAAAATATCACACACACACTGCTCTCACCAAAA
>NC_134908.1:20781003-20803503 GCF_041734735.1 Babylonia areolata
TGAGTGTGTGTGTAGATGTCTGTGTGTAGTGTAGATGTGTGTGTGTGTGTGTGTGTAGATGTCTGTGTGTAGTGTAGATGTGTGAGTGTGTGTGTAGATGTCTGTGTGTAGTGTAGATGTGTGTGTGTGTGTGTGTAGATGTCTGTGTGTAGTGTAGATATGTGAGTGTGTGTGTAGATGTGTGTGTGTAGTGTAGACATGTGTGTGTGTGTAGATGTGTGTGTGTAGTGTAGATGTGTGTGTGTAGATGTGTGTGTGTAGTGTAGACATGTGTGTGTGTAGATGTGTGTGTGTAGTGTAGACATGTGTGTGTGTAGATGTGTGTGTGTAGTGTAGACATGTGTGTGTGTAGATGTGTGTGTGTAGTGTAGATGTGTGTGTGTAGATGTGTGTGTGTAGTGTAGACATGTGTGTGTGTAGATGTGTGTGTGTAGTGTAGACATGTGTGTGTGTAGATGTGTGTGTGTAGTGTAGACATGTGTGTGTGTAGTGTAGACATGTGTGTGTGTAGATGTGTGTGTGTAGTGTAGACGTGTGTGTGTAGATGTGTGTGTGTAGTGTAGACATGTGTGTGTGTAGATGTGTGTGTGTAGTGTAGACATGTGTGTGTGTAGATGTGTGTGTGTAGTGTAGACATGTGTGTGTGTAGTGTAGACATGTGTGTGTGTGTGTGTGTGTGTGTGTGTAGATGTGTGTGTGTGTAGATGTGTGTGTGTAGTGTAGACATGTGTGAATGTGTGTGTACCTGATGGTCGGGGCAGAGATGACACAGATGAGCAGAAGCCGGAAGAGGTTGAGGATGTGGGGAGGGGGGACGTGGAAGATATGCTTCAGGAAGAACGTGTTCAGTTCTGACAGCTGCAACAGGAAAGACACACACACACACACACACACACACACACACACACACACACACACACACACACATATTTACACGTGGAGTGATGGCCTAGAGGTAACGCATCCGCCTAGGAAGCGAGAGAATCTGAGCGCGCTGGTTCCAATCACGGCTCAGCCGCCGATATTTTCTCCCCCTCCACTATAGACCTTGAGTGGTGGTCTGGACGCTAGTCATTCGGATGCTCACTGCTCCTTTGTCATTGAAGATCAATCATCCTATCCACAAAAGAAAACTGGCCATGTGTTAACGAAATAAATTACATTAGGAGTTATAGTCATGTTAACAACAACCTCTTTCAGGATATTGCTTCTTTTTTTTTCTTGGGATGAAAATTCCAAAATGAAACTGAGGATAATCCTAGCATCACCAGAAATGAAAAAAAAAAACCCCAAAAAAACCCACCAAAAAACAAAAACACAACGATTAAACTATATTAATGATTAATTATTGAAAAGAATCTGATCTGATAAATAATAACAATAACAATAATGAATATTTGCGCACACAATCTCCGGAGAGACTAGAGCATTTCCAAATGCAATTACGCATACATACATACATACATTGATGCAGATACATTGCGTAACATTCATTTGCAAATTCGCATCACAGAATAAACAAGACACACACACACACACACACACTCATACACACACACACACACACAGACACACACACTCATACACACACACACACACTCACACATAAACACACACACATAGACACACACACACACTCATACACAAACACTCACACACGCACACACACACACTCATACACACACACTCACACACACACACACACACACTCACACACACACACACACACGCACGCACACACTCACACACAAACACTCACACACACACACACACGCACACACTCAAACACACACACACACACTCACACACACACACACACACTCAGGCACACACTCACAAACACACACATCTACACACACACACACACTCACACACACACAAACTAGCAGACAGACCTGCCAGAAGACGATCATCACCCAACAGGCCACAACACGAGAGAACGTGGAGTGGGGGTGCCACCACTGCACCAGGATCCAGCTGTAACCACAATGTAACATCACGTTACACAACGCTCCACGTTACACTGTACTGTATGACAGTCATTCATCTTGTTACACAACGCTCCACACTGTATTGTATGGCCAGTCAATCACGTCCTGTAACCACAATGTAACATCACGTTACACAACGCTCCACGTTACACTGTACTGTATGACAGTCATTCATCTTGTTACACAACGTTCCACACTGTATTGTATGGCCAGTCAATCACGTCCTGTAACCACAATGTAACATCACGTTACACAATGCTCCACGTTACACTGTACTGTATGACAGTCATTCATCTTGTTATACAATGTTCCAGACTGTATTGTATGGCCAGTCAATCACGTCCTGTAACCAGAATGTAACATCACGTTACACAACGCTCCACGTTACACTGTACTGTATGACAGTCATTCATCTTGTTACACAACGTTCCACACTGTACTGTATGGCCAGTCAATCACGTCCTGTAACCAGAATGTAACATCACGTTACACAACGCTCCACGTTACACTGTACTGTATGACAGTCATTCATCTTGTTACACAACGTTCCACACTGTATTGTATGGCCAGTCAATCACGTCCTGTAACCAGAATGTAACATCATGTTACACAACGCTCCACGTTACACTGTACTGTATGACAGTCAATCATGTCCTTGATACACATTTATTTGCTTATTTATCATCATTGTTGTCTTTTTTTTTTAACTTATTTGATTATTATTACTACTACTAAAATTATTTATGTACGCTTATAGTTGACTTCATCAAGTTTTTGCGCCTTATACATATTATTATTATTAGTAGCATTTAAAAAAAAAAGTATTTATCTATTATTTATTTAGCCCCACTCCCCCCCCTTTTTTTCTCAAGGCCTGACTAAGCGCATTGGGTTATGCTGCTGTTCAGGCATCTGCTTGGCAGATGTGGTGTAGCGTATATGGATTTGTCCCAACGCAGTGACGCCTCCTTGAGCTACTGAAACTGAAACTTGTTACACAACGTTCCACACTGTATTGTATGACAATCATGTCCTTGTTACACAACGCTCCACACTGTATTGTATGACAGTCAATCATGTCCTTGTTACACAACGTTCCACACTGTATTGTATGACAGTCAATCATGTCCTTGTTACACAACGTTCCATACTGTATTGTATGACAGTCAATCATGTCCTTGTTACACAACGCTCCACACTGTATTGTAGGACAGTCAATCATGTCCTTGTTACACAACGTTCCATACTGTATTGTATGACAGTCAATCATGTCCTTGTTACACAACGTTCCATACTGTATTGTATGACAGTCAATCATGTCCTTGTTACACAACGCTCCACACTGTATTGTATGACAGTCAATCATGTCCTTGTTACACAACGTTCCATACTGTATTGTATGACAGTCAATCATGTCCTTGTTACACAACGTTCCACACTGTATTGTATGACAGTCAATCATGTCCTTGTTACACAACGTTCCACACTGTATTGTATGACAGTCAATCATGTCCTTGTTACACAACGTTCCATACTGTATTGTAGGACAATCAATCATGTCCTTGTTACACAACGTTCCATACTGTATTGTAGGACAATCAATCATGTCCTTGTTACACAACGTTCCATACTGTATTGTAGGACAGTCAATCATCTTGTTACACAACGCTCCACACTGTATTGTATGACAGTCAATCATGTCCTTGTTACACAACGTTCCACACTGTATTGTGTGACAGTCAATCATGTCCTTGTTACACAACATTCCACACTGTATTGTATGACAGTCAATCATGTCCTTGTTACACAACGCTCCACACTGTATTGTATGACAGTCATGTCCTTGTTACACAACGCTCCACACTGTATTGTATGACAGTCATGTCCTTGTTACACAACGCTCCACACTGTATTGTATGACAGTCAATCATGTCCTTGTTACACAACGTTCCACACTGTATTGTAGGACAGTCAATCATCTTGTTACACAACGCTCCACACTGTATTGTAGGACAGTCAATCATCTTGTTACACAACGCTCCACACTGTATTGTAGGACAGTCAATCATCTTGTTACACAACGCTCCACACTGTATTGTATGACAGTCAATCATGTCCTTGTTACACAACGCTCCACACTGTATTGTATGACAGTCAATCATGTCCTTGTTACACAACGCTCCATACTGTATTGTATGACAATCATGTCCTTGTTACACAACGTTCCACACTGTATTGTATGACAGTCAATCATGTCCTTGTTACACAACGTTCCATACTGTATTGTATGACAGTCAATCATGTCCTTGTTACACAACGTTCCATACTGTATTGTATGACAGTCAATCATGTCCTTGTTACACAACGTTCCACACTGTATTGTATGACAGTCAATCATGTCCTTGTTACACAACGTTCCATACTGTATTGTATGACAGTCAATCATGTCCTTGTTACACAACGCTCCACACTGTATTGTATGACAGTCAATCATGTCCTTGTTACACAACGCTCCGCACTGTATTTTATGACAGTCAATCATGTCCTTGTTACACACGTTCCATACTGTATTGTAGGACAGTCAATCATGTCCTTGTTACACAACGCTCCACACTGTATTGTATGACAGTCAATCATGTCCTTGTTACACAACGCTCCACACTGTATTGTAGGACAGTCAATCATCTTGTTACACAACGCTCCACACTGTATTGTAGGACAGTCAATCATCTTGTTACACAACGCTCCATACTGTATTGTATGACAGTCAATCATGTCCTTGTTACACAACGTTCCACACTCTATTGTAGGACAGTCAATCATGTCCTTGTTACACAACGCTCCACACTGTATTGTAGGACAGTCAATCATGTCCTTGTTACACAACCACCACACTGTATTGTAGGACAGTCAATCATGTCCTTGTTACACAACGCTCCACACTGTATTGTAGGACAGTCAATCATGTCCTTGTTACACAACGTTCCATACTGTATTGTATGACAGTCAATCATCTCCTTGTTACACAACGTTCCACACTGTATTGTAGGACAGTCAATCATGTCCTTGTTACACAACGCTCCACACTGTATTGTAGGACAGTCAATCATGTCCTTGTTACACAACGCTCCACACTGTATTGTAGGACAGTCAATCATGTCCTTGTTACACAACGCTCCACACTGTATTGTAGGACAGTCAATCATGTCCTTGTTACACAACGCTCCACACTGTATTGTATGACAGTCAATCATGTCCTTGTTACACAACGCTCCACACTGTATTGTATGACAGTCAATCATGTCCTTGTTACACAACGCTCCATACTGTATTGAATGACAGTCAATCATGTCCTTGTTACACAACGTTCCATACTGTATTGTATGACAGTCAATCATGTCCTTGTTACACAACGCTCCACACTGTATTGTATGACAGTCAATCATGTCCTTGTTACACAACGCTCCACACTGTATTGTAGGACAGTCAATCATCTTGTTACACAACGCTCCACACTGTATTGTAGGACAGTCAATCATGTCCTTGTTACACAACGCTCCACACTGTATTGTAGGACAGTCAATCATCTTGTTACACAACGCTCCACACTGTATTGTAGGACAGTCAATCATGTCCTTGTTACACAACGCTCCACACTGTATTGTAGGACAGTCAATCATGTCCTTGTTACACAACGCTCCACACTGTATTGTATGACAGTCATGTCCTTGTT
This sequence comes from Babylonia areolata, assembly GCF_041734735.1. Classification (NCBI taxonomy): domain Eukaryota; kingdom Metazoa; phylum Mollusca; class Gastropoda; order Neogastropoda; family Buccinidae; genus Babylonia; species Babylonia areolata. The sequence goes on from NC_134908.1 coordinate 20,786,728, forward strand.
ACACAACGCTCCACACTGTATTGTAGGACAGTCAATCATGTCCTTGTTACACAACGTTCCACACTGTATTGTAGGACAGTCAATCATGTCCTTGTTACACAACGTTCCATACTGTATTGTAGGACAGTCAATCATGTCCTTGTTACACAACGCTCCATACTGTATTGTAGGACAATCAATCATGTCCTTGTTACACAACGCTCCACACTGTATTGTATGACAGTCAATCATGTCCTTGTTACACAACGTTCCATACTGTATTGTAGGACAGTCAATCATCTCCTTGTTACACAACGCTCCACACTGTATTGTAGGGCAGTCAATCATGTCCTTGTTACACAACGTTCCACACTGTATTGTAGGACAGTGGCTGAGGCCAGCATGTTAGAGATGGACTCACCTGATGGGCGTGAACTGCAGAACAGCCCTGCGAAGCTTGCCTGTCGTACTGTGGATGTCCCTGTGGGCAGACGTGTGGACACATTGATCTGTGTGTGTGTGTGTGTGTGTGTGTGTGTGTGTGTGTGTGTGTGTGTGTGTGTGTGTATATATATATATGTGTGTGTGTGTGTGTGTGTGTGTGTGTGTGTGTGTGTGTGTGTGTGTGTTTCTTTGTTTGTTCTTTTGGTTGAAGAAACTTCCATCCACAGTAAATAATTGTAGTGGTGAGTGTGTGTGTGTGTGTGTGTGTGTGTGTGTGTGTGTGTGTGTGAGTGTTTCTTTGTTTGTTCTTTTGTTTGAAGAAACTTCCATCCACAGTAAATAATTGTAGTGGTGAGTGTGTGTGTGTGTGTGTGTGTGTGTGTGTGTGTGTGTGTGTGTGTGTGTTGTATATATATATATATATATATGTGTGTGTGTGTGTGTGTGTGTGTGTGTGTGTGTGTGTGTGTGTGTTATGTGAGTGTCTCTTTGCTTGTTTGTTCTTTTGTTTGAAGAAACTTCCATCCACAGTAAATAATTGTAGTGGTGAGTGTGCAGCAACTCAGAAAACGCATGCACGTCACTGCAACAATGATATGTATACACATACAGGCACATACGGACACGCACATGCGTGAACAAACATTCACACACACACACACACACACACACACACACGCACACGCATGAACAAACGTTCACAGACACAAACACGCACACACGTGAACAAACGTTCACACACACACACACACACACACACATACATACACACACGAACAGACACTCACACTTCAACACCCCCACCACCCCCAACAACCTGCCTGAACACACACACACACACACACACACACACACCAAAAAACAACAAAAAAAGCACACACAGATACACAGACACAGTCACAAACACACGAACACACACACACACACACCAAAAAACAACAACAAAAAATACCACACACAGATACACAGACACAGACACAAACACACACATACACACCCATCCACCCACAAACACACAGGTACCCACCCACCCACACACAAACACACACCCACACACCAACACCCACTTAATACTCTCCCAGTGGTAGTCCTGCATCTCCAGCTTGCGACAGATGACCATGCCGATCCAGATGCCCAGCCCGTTGCACAGGAGGACGTCCAGGATCAGGGTGTCCCACCAGCACTCCGCAAAGTTGGGCAGCAGGTGAGTGAAGGCCACCTGTACCACATCACCACCACATCACACCACATCACGCATCATACTGTATCATATCACACATCCAAGGGGGTTATAAATGGCAACATGTACCCTTGGCTGGGGGGGGGGGTGGGGGGGGGGTATGCTAGCTGCCTGCCAGGGTTACGTGTGTGTTCACTTTCCCGGAACTCACTGACATGATCGCAGAAGATCGAACATGCGCATAAAAAATTCAGCGTTCCATCCATACTGGGGTGTTTCAGGTAGCCCGCAATGGAAACGCAGATATTGGCTGCCCAGTAATGTACATGTACACACACACTCACACACACACACACACGCCCGAAGACAGAAAATGGCTGTCTAAACAGTTGGGTAAAACGAGTCGAGCGGGTAGAATTAATGGCTAATCTTCTAATGGATAGGAAAAAAAAACAACTACAGAACTTGCACCCCTGAAGAAAATAAAAAAGACGGGGAAGAGGAAAAAGAAAGAGAGAGAGAAGGAGGAAGAGGAGGAACAGAAGAAGGAAAAAGAAAAAGACAAGAAGAAGAAGAAGTAGGAGAAGAAGAAGAAGAAAAAGAAGAAGAAGAAGGAGAAGAAGAAAAAGAAGTAGAAAAAGTAGAAGAAAAAGAAGGAGAAGAAGAAGAAGTAGAAGAAGAATGAGAAGTAGGAGAAGAAGAAGAAGAAGAAGAAGAAGTAGGAGAAGACGAAGAAAAAGAAGAAGGAGAAGGAAGAAGGAGAAGAAAAAGAAGAAGAAGAATAGATGAAGAAAGGAGGAAAAAGAGAAGAAGAAGAAGAAGAATGAGAAGTAGAAGAAGGAGGAAAAGAAGAAGAAGAAGAAGGAGAAGAAAAAGAAGACGAGATGAAGAAAGGAGGAAAAAGAGAAGAAGAAGAAGAAGAAAAAAAGAAAAAAAAAGGAGGAGAAGAAGAAGAATAAGAATAAGTAGAAGAAGGAGGAGCAGAAATAGAAGAAGAAGAATAACAACAACAACGAGGAGGAGGAGGAGGAGGAGGAGGAGGTGGAGGAGGAGGAGGAGGAGGAGGAGGAGGTGGAGGAGGAGGAGGAGGTGGAGGAGGAGGAGGTGGAGGAGGAGGAGGAGGAGGTGGAGGAGGAGGAAGAGGAGGAGGAGGAGGAGGAGGTGGAGAGGAGGAGGAAGAGGAGGAGGAGGAGGAGGAGGAGGAGAAGCGGAACAGCATCAGCACCACCACTCTCCTCACCATCATCAGCACCGTAATCAACATCATTCTCGCCGCGAGCCAGCACAGTCATCATCACCACAATCAGCACAGCACGTCATCATCATCATCATCATTACCCTCACATAATTAGCATAAAGTACCATCCTCACCCTCACCGTAAACAGCGTCAGTACCATTATTATCCTCACCGTCAATTAGATTAGTACCTTCACCATTATCCTCCCCGCAATTAGCACATCACTGCCATTATCCTCACTGTAATTATAGCATAAGTATCATCATCATCATCCTCCTCACCATAATCAGCACTAGCATCATCGTTATCATAAACGCAAACAGCATCAGCAGTCATCATTATCCTCGCCGTAATTAGCGCCAGTATCATCATCATCATCATCATCATCCCCACCGCGATTAGATCAACACCGTCATCATTATCCACACCGTAATTAGCATCAGTATCATCACTATCCACACCGTAATTAGCATCAGTATCATCACTATCCTCACCGTAATTAGCACCCAGCATCATCATTATCCACACCGTAATTAGCACCCAGCATCATCATTATCCTCACCGTAATTAGCACCAGCATCATCACTATCCTCACCGTAATTAGCATCAGTATCATCACTATCCTCACCGTAATTAGCACCAGCATCATCACTATCCTCACCGTAATTAGCACCCAGCATCATCATTATCCACACCGTAATTAGCATCAGTATCATCACTATCCACACCGTAATTAGCATCAGTATCATCACTATCCTCACCGTAATTAGCACCCAGCATCATCATTATCCACACCGTAATTAGCACCCAGCATCATCATTATCCACACCGTAATTAGCATCAGTATCATCACTATCCTCACCGTAATTAGCACCCAGCATCATCATTATCCACACCGTAATTAGCATCAGTATCATCACTATCCTCACCGTAATTAGCACCCAGCATCATCATTATCCTCACCGTAATTAGCATCAGTATCATCACTATCCTCACCGTAATTAGCACCAGCATCATCATTATCCACACCGTAATTAGCATCAGTATCATCATTATCCACACCGTAATTAGCACCAGCATCATCATTATCCACACCGTAATTAGTAAGCCACTTCATCATCATCCTCGCCCTAATTAGCACCCAGCATCATCATTATCCACACCGTAATTAGCATCAGTATCATCACTATCCTCACCGCAATTAGTAAGCCACTTCATCATCATCCTCGCCCTAATTAGCACCCAGCATCATCATTATCCACACCGTAATTAGCACCAGCATCATCACTATCCTCACCGCAATTAGTAAGCCACTTCATCATCATCCTCGCCCTAATTAGCACCAGCATCATCATTATCCACACCGTAATTAGCATCAGCATCATCACTATCCTCACCGTAATTAGTAAGCCACTTCATCATCATCCTCGCCCTAATTAGCACCGGTACCTTCGTTATCCTAACCACGATTAGATCAGCCCTTGTCATCATATCATTATCCCCACCGAGATTAGCATAATTTCAGTTTCAGTTTCAGTTTCTCAAGGAGGCGTCACTGCGTTCGGACAAATCCATAAACGATACACCACATCTCCTAGGCAGATGCCTGACCAGCAGCGTAACCCAACGCGCTTAGTCAGTCCTTGAGTGCATGCTAATATATATATATATATGTACCTGACAGCGTGGATTTCGTTTTACATATTTTTTGCCAGAGGACAACACTCTCGTCGCCATGGGTTCTTTGTCAGTGCGCTAAGTGCAGTGCTGCACACGGGACCTCGGGTTTATCGTCTCATCCGAAAGACTAGACGCTCAGTTTTGATTTCCAGTCAAACTTTGGAGAAAGGGCGAGAGCGGGATTCGAACCCACACCCTCACGGACTCTCTGTATTGACAGCCGAGCGTCTTAACCATTCTGCCACCTTCCTCCTTAATTAGCACCAATTAATTAGCCATCCTTATTAGTACAATCATTACCGTCACCGTCCCCCAACCATAATTAGCATCAGTACCACCATCGTTATTCTCACCGTAACTTGCAAGCCAGTCTTCATTATTCTCACCAGTGATTTGATCAGCACCGTCAATATCATCCCCATAATTAGCATCAGCACCATCATCGTTATCCCCACCACAATTAGCATCACCATCACTATTATTATCCCCGCCGTAATTAGCATCACCATCAACATTATCCCCGCCGTAATTAGCATCATCATAAACATTATCCCCGCCGTAATTAGCATCACCATCATCCCCGCCGTAATTAGCATCACCATCAACATTATCCTCACCATAATTAGCATCACCATCACCATCATCCCCGCCGTAATTAGCATCACCATCAACATTATCCCCGCCGTAATTAGCATCACCATCAACATTATCCCCGCCGTAATTAGCATCACCATCACCATCATCCCCACCATAATTAGCATCACCATCCCCGCCGCAATTAGCATCACCATCGACATTATCCCCGCCGTAATTAGCATAAACATTATCCCCGCCGTAATTAGCATCACCATTATCCCCACCATAATTAGCATCACCATCAACATTATCCCCGCCGTAATTAGCATCACCATCAACATTATCCCCACCATAATTAGCATCATCATCACCATCATCCCCGCCGTAATTAGCATCACCATCAACATTATCCCCACCATAATTAGCATCACCATCACAATTATCCCACCATAATTAGCATCACCATCACCCCCGCCGTAATTAGCATCACCATCAACATTATCCCCGCCGTAATTAGCATCACCATCAACATTATCCCCACCATAATTAGCATCACCATTATCCCCACCATAATTCGCATCACCATCAACATTATCCCCACCATAATTAGCATCATCATCAACATTATCCCTGCCGTAATTAGAAACATCATCAACATTACCCCTGCCGTAATTAGAAACATCATCAACATTATCCCCGCCGTAATTAGCATCACCATCAACATTATCCCCGCCGTAATTAGCATCACCATTATCCCCACCATAATTAGCATCACCATCAACATTATCCTAGCCGTAATTAGCATCACCATTATCCCCACCATAATTAGCATCACCATCAACATTATCCCCGCCGTAATTAGCATCACCATCAACATTATCCCCGCCGTAATTAGCATCACCATTATCCCCACCATAATTAGCATCACCATCAACATTATCCCCGCCGTAATTAGCATCACCATTATCCCCACCATAATTCGCATCACCATCAACATTATCCTCACCATAATTAGCATCACCATTATCCTCACCGTAATTAGCATCACCATTATCCCCACCATAATTAGCATCACCATCAACATTATCCCCGCCGTAATTAGCATCACCATTATCCCCACCATAATTAGCATCACCATCAACATTGTCCCCGCCGTAATTAGCATCACCATCAACATTACCCTCACCATAATTAGCATCACCATCAACATTATCCCCGCCGTAATTAGCATCACCATCAACATTACCCTCACCATAATTAGCATCACCATCAACATTATCCCCCGCTGTAATTAGCATCAGCTCCATCAACATTATTCTCACCATAACTAGCATCAGCACCGTCATGAACCTCACCACAATTAGATCAGCATCATGATCATCATCATCATCATTATTATCTTCACCGTAATCAATAAGCCAATCGTCATCATCATATCCTCACCATCATCAGACCAGCACCACCACCATCATTATCTTATCCTCTCAACCGTAATAAGCACCGGCACCTCGTACCGTAATCCTCCTCCTCCACCCCCCCCCCCCCCCCCCCCGCCAAGCCCCTCCATAACCGTAATTAGCACCACGTGAATTAGTCAATGGGCAACAGCTGTCAGCGGAGGCGCTGGGCATCACTGTTGATCAATAACCAGCAGCGTCCCAGTCAATGCCGACGAGGACATCACCACCATTGCCTTTCGCTGTCAAAGACCTCAGCCTTTTTTTTTTTGGTTTTTTTTTTTTGACTCACTTGTGTAAACAAAGTGAGTCTATGTTTTAACCCGGTGTTCGGTTGTCTGTGTGTGTGTGTGTGTGTGTGTGTGTGTGTGTGTGTGTGTCCGTGGTAAACTTTAACATTGACATTTTCTCTGCAAATACTTTGTCAGTTAACACCAAATTAAGCATAAAAATAGGAAAAATTCAGTTCTTTCCAGTCGTCTTGTTTAAAACAATATTGCACCTCTGGGATGGGCACAAAAAAAAGAAAAAAAAAAGAAAAAAAAAGAAGCCTAATTATATGCAAACTGCATTTACTGTTAAATTTATATTTTTTGTATTCTCTAAACTTGCCACTTTGATTTGATATTCTGACCCAACAACAAGAGCAGTCATTATTATCATTTTTTGTTCGAACAGGAACTTCTTTTGCTAAGCATGGAAGTTTTATTTATTTTGCAAACGTTTTGGTGCAGATAGTAAAAAAGGGAAATTACTCTGTAATTAATGCTATGGGACTTAATTTGCTTTAAACTGATCTTTCTCATCTTAAACATTACATTCTGAAATTATACTCAATACATAAAAAGCTTGGATTTTTTTTAAAAAGTGTATCACAAGTGAGTCTTGAAGGCCTTGCCTCTCTTCTTTTCTTTTTCTTTGGTTTAAATAATCTTTAATTATTCAACAATACACATGATTACAATGCAATGAATGACAAAAGAGCATCAACAAGCTTAAAGCTTATACTGTGCTCACAACGTTGCACTTCAATTTTATCATGGCGGCTGATGAATCATATCATCAATTGTTATCAAATAACATTCATAAACAGTAAGTAATGAAATAATGAAATAAAACAAATAAACAAACAGTACATAATATAGTAAAAAAAAATGCTAATATCAATATTAACATGAGATTAAATTTATTATCACCAGAGTAATCGGCCTAATAGAAGAAAAAACACGAAGGGGGGGAAAAAAGAAGAAGAAAATTTAGAAGAATGGTGGGTAAGGTGGTGGGGGAGGTGGAACAGAGGGGAGAGGAGAAATTCTGACAGATCATTGGCCAATCCATTCAACTTTGAATATTTGGTCAGTCAAATAAATCCAACATATATTTTTTTTCTTTTTCTTTCTTTTTTAAAATTTTATTTATATTTTTTATACACTAATCAACTGTCATTCTGTCGGCTTTTGTTATTATTATTATTATTATTTATTCATCACCGGTAGTGCCTGCTCTGGTGGATGCTGCTGGCATGAGCGGAAGTCAGTTAGTGGTTGCCTCTGGGCATCATTTGTTTTCTGTTGTGTCTGTTGTCACTGCTATCTTCTTCTTCTTCTTCACCACCACCACCTCCTCCTGTTTCTTCTTCTTCTTCTCCTCTTCCTACTTCTCCACCTCCTCCTTCTTCTTCCTTTTATTTTTCTTCTTCGTTCTTGGGGCTGTGACCCCCACGTTCCCTCGTGTACGTGAGTGGGCTGTTCCGTGTATGACCGGTTTTTGTTGTGTGTTTTTTTTCTACCCCCCCTGCCATGCAGGCCATCTCTCTCTCTCTCTCTCTCTCTCTCTCTCTCTATATATATATATATATATATATATATATATATATATAAAGAAAAAGAAGAAGATAAAGAATAGAAAGAAGAAGACGACGACGAAGAAGAACCAAGAACAAGAACAACAAAAACACAACAACAACAAAGGTATGTATATACTGAAAAAGAAGAAGGGGACGAAGACGAAGAACAACAACAACAAGAAAGATATATATATATATCTATATATATATATATATATATATATATATATATTATATATATATATATATATATATACATATATATATACAGAAAAATAAAAAGAAGAAGATGAAGAATAGAAAGAAGAAGAAGACGACGACGAAGAAGAAGAAGAAGAAGAAGAAGAAGAAGAAGAAGAAGAAGAAGAAGAAGAAGAAGAAGAAGAAGAAGAAGAAGAAGAAGAAGAAGAAGAAGAAGAAGAAGAATTAGAAGAAGAAGAAGAAGAAGAAGAATTAGAAGGAGAAGACAACACGAAGAAGAAGAAGAAGAAGAAGAAGAAGAAGAAGAAGAAGAAGAACAAGAACAAGAACAACAACAACAAAGGTATGCATATACTGAAAAAGAAGAGGGGGACGAAGAGAAGAAGAAGAAGAAGAAGAAGAAGAAGAAGAAGAAGAACAAGAACAAGAAGAAGAAGAAGAACAACAACAAGAACAACAACAACAAAGGTATGCATATACTGAAAAAGAAGAGGGGGACGAAGAGAAGAAGAAGAAGAAGAAGAAGAAGAAGAAGAAGATCTACAGGAGGAAGCTCCAGACCTCAGTGATTTCCCACATGACGCTGATGGTCCACAGGATGCCGTAGTGACGGATCAGCAGAGCCTTGGTCACCCAGCCGAAGAAGTGGCACAGGATGAACACGTCCATGTGTGACCACAGCCTCTGCAGTGTCAGATCCGAGCAGTTCACAGCGTACTCCTGAACACACACACACACACAAACTGATTGTTAGTGGGCTGTTTCGACAGTCCCCGAAAACATATTACGGCTACCTAAGTCATCTACGTAAGCCTCTGCAGTGTCAGATCCGAGCAGTTCACAGCGTACTCCTGAACACACACACACACACAAACTGATTGTTAGTGGGCTGTTTCGACAGTCCCCGAAAACATATTACGGCTACCTAAGTCATCTACGTAAGCCTCTGCAGTGTCAGGTCCGAGCAGTTCACAGCGTACTCCTGAACACACACACACACACACACACACACACACACACACACACACAAACTGATTGTTAGTGGGCTGTTTCGACAGTCCCCGAAAACATATTACGGCTACCTAAGTCATCTACGTAAGCCTCTGCAGTGTCAGGTCCGAGCAGTTCACAGCGTACTCCTGAACACACACACACACACACACACACACATACACACAAACTGATTGTTAGTGGGCTGTTTCGACAGTCCCCGAAAACAAAGTACGGCTGCCATTAGTCATCTAAGTAAGCCGCTGCAGTGTCAGGTCTGAACAGTTCACCACATACCCATGCATACCAAAAAAAGACAGAGTGGAGTGATGGCCTAGAGGTAACGCATCCGCCTAGGAAGCGAGAGAATCTGAGCGCGCTGGTTCGAATCACGGCTCGGCCGCCGATATTTTCTCCCCCTCCACTAGACCTTGCGTGGTGGTCTGGACGCTAGTCATTCGGATGAGACGATAAACCGAGGTCCAGTGTGCAAGCATGCAATTAGCGCACGTAAAAGAACCCACAGCAACAATAGGGTTGTTCCTGGCAAAATTCTGTGGAAAAATCCACTTCGATAGAAAAAACAAAACTGCACGCAGGAAAAAATACAAAAAAAGAAAAAAAAAAAAAAGGGTGGCGCTGTAGTGTAGCGACGCGCTCTCCCCTGGGGGAGAGCAGCCCGAATTTCACACAGAGAAATCTGTTGTGATAAAAAGAAATACAAATACAAATACACAGCAATGGGAATTCATTTACATCGGAGTCTTTCGTGAAGGACCGTGGTTCTCCTCCTCCTCTTCTTCTTCTTCTTCTGCGTTCGTGGGCTGCAACTCCCTCGTTCACTCGTATATACGCGAGTGGGCTTTTACGTGTATGGCCGTTTTTAACCCGCGGGTGTGTGCATGATGGGTGTGTTCTCGTTTCCATAACCCACCGAACGCTGACATGGATGACAGGATCTTTAACGTGCGTATTTGATCTTCTGCTTGCCGTATACACACGAAGGGGGGTTCAGGCACTGGCAGGTCTGCACCATATGTTGACCTGGGAGATCGTAAAAATCCGTCACCGTGATTCGAACCCGGGACCCTCAGACTGAAAGTCCAACGCTTTAACTCACTCAGTACGGCCAGTCCTCTCTTCTCCTCTACACAGACCCCTCGGATGTCCAGTGGGTGTCTCAATGACCCAACCTTTAGCTTCCGTCGTCAGAATTGTGGTATTCTTTGTCAACATTCACCTCTTCAGTATAAGAGCCTTCCGCTTGCAATATTTTGATGGTGGTAATTGGGGTGAAACGCTGTTTACGTCGTCTCTTTCGCCGTTCGTATGGAGAGAGTTAACCATTCGGCTATTGCGCCCGTCGATCGTGGCTCTGAAAACCAGGAGGCAAAATTGCGTTGGCTCTTCGTGCTGTGTAGCCTTGACGGCCTGCTGGCCTTTGGGAACCACCCCAATGCCGACTGCCCGAAAATAACTCTTGGTCGAGAGAGTGGGGATGTCTCTGTCCAGTTCAGTCAGGAGCCTCGGCGTTGTCCTTGACAACACACTGTCCATGCAAAAATTTATCAATCAGACATGTCAATCCTGCTACTGTCAACTGCGGCGCATCAGTTCCATCCGGAAATATCTGTCCATTGACGCAACATCTAGACTTGTCGTTTCTCTCATTCTCTCTCGCCTTGACTACTGTAATTCTCTATTGTCTGGTTTAACTGCTTCATCCATTGAGTCCCTTCAATTCAGCGCATACAAAATTCTGCTGCCCGACTCGTCCTCAGAAAGAAAAGATCTGAGCACATCACTCCTCTTTTGCAACATCTCCACTGGCTCCCTGTCTCACACCGAATAAAGTACAAGATCAGCACTCTATGCTACAAATGTATTCACAAATCAGCCCCTTCCTATTTCTGTGGCTGCCTTCACCTCTACACTCCATCTCGCTCACTACGATCAGCTTCGGATCCACTCCACTTACGCATACTCAGATTCAAACTCTCGACTGTTGGCCGCCGTTCTTTCTCTGTCTCTGGACCTTGCAATCAGAATGAACTTCCTCTTTCGCTTCGTCAGGTCTCCACACTCAGCTCTTTCAAGTCTGGCCTTAAAACCCACCTCTTCCCAAAATAGCCTCCCTTGCCTGCCTCTTCCTTGTCTTTAGTTTCTCCAGTTTTAGAGTTATGCGTGCGTGAGAATGACTGGTGCGAAAGCGCTTAGATTTGTTTATGCACAAGATTCAGCGCTATATAACTACCATTATCATTATTATTATTATTATTAACTTGGGCGAAGCACTCTCCACAACGATAATGGAATTCTAACCCAAACAGCCGTTGCCTCCTCTGCTGATCTCATAGTCAGACACGACCGACAATCAGTATTATGTATGATAGTCGTGTCCGACTATGACCATCAGAACTGCAGAAGCGTCAACTACCTTCCTGGACTCTCTGGGCTAGAATTCGGTTATTGTGGAGAGTGTCTTGCCCCAAGTTACATCCCCACTATCTCGGCCAAGAGGGTTTTAGGACGGCCGGCGTTGGGATGGTCCCCAAAGGCCAACAAGCCCCCCCCACCCCCACCCCACCCAAGACTGCAGCACTAAGAGCCAGTGCAATCTTGCCTCCTGGTTTGAGAGTCATAGTCCTTCACAAAAGACTAAGCTGTAAATGATTTCCCACTGCAGTGGAGAAACCACTGATAATACAGCTTTCGCATTGTTGTCGGCTCAATCGTAAACTTATGTCAATATGTGATATAAACCGAGCGTTGGGCCGAAAATCGATCAGTATTATACATTACCCTTATCCAGTACACACACACACACACACACACACACACACACACCATGAGAGAAGCGTGTGTCGATGTGAGAGAGAGAGAGAGAAAACACACACACACACACACTCAAGCAAAAAGACACACACACACACACACACACAAACACACTCAAGCAAAAAGACACACACACACTCTCAAGCAAACACACACACACACACACACTTTTCTGTTAACAGGATCTGATCTAACGGTTTGTTTAAAAACAGAAGAGCCAAACATTCAGAGGACATAACAACTCTCAGAACAGTCTGTGGGATTTCGCAATACCCCCCAACCTGTGCTTAATCAGAAGCGACTGAGAGACCCCCCCCCCCCCCCTCTCTCTCCCCCACTCTCTTCCATCCCTTCCCCCCACCTCTCTCCATATCCCTCTGCCCCCCTCATTCTCTCTCCCCCCCCTCTCTCTCCCCCCCTCTCTCTCCCCCCCTCTCTCTCTCAAATACGTGGATGTTTTATGGATGAACACATATCGTAACACCCTTGCTCAGTTTAGGATGGGAGTATTACAAAATTAATGTTGACAAATACCGTTACTCAAGGAATCAAGAAAACTGAAATTGTCCATTTTGTAGTAACTCACCTGAAACCGAAATTCACTTCACTTTGGAGTGCCCTAAGTATGAAGACTTAAGATCTAAGTATTCACAGAATATTGTCAATTACGAAATTCATAATCTGGAATTTGTGAGAGTTCCAGAAGAGAGTATTTTTGTTTTTGCGAAGTTTTTTTTTCTTCTATGCCTTTAAACTTAGATCCCAGATCTTGAATGCAGTCCAAAATATACAAATGTAATTTTTTTCCCCTCGTGTAAATAATAATGTATCTGTGAACCCCCATAGAAAGGGGCTGTGGCCTATTCAATAAACTAGTGTCAGTGTCACTCTCTCTCTCTCTCTCTCTCTCGCTCAACCAAGCAGCAGCAGCAGTTTAAGCAGTAGTAGCAGCAGTAACAGTAGCAGTAGTAAGCACACTCGTTCTCAATTTCACTTCTCTTTAAATGATACTGGACGAAGAAAAGATATAATCTTACGTACACACACCCAGCCCCCAGCCCCCTCATGCACAACACACACACACACACACACACACACACACAGAGTCCCCCACGCCCCCTTTCTCCCCTCCCCCCCCCCACAAACACACACAAAACGGTACAAGGCGACCTTGTTCTAATCCGACGGAGCAGAGATGGCCCAAAAGGCCGATTGATTTTGGCTTCTCACATACCCCCCCCCCCCCACCCCATGCCCCTCTAACACACACACATCCATCACCGTCTCACACACACCCCCCTCCCGCCTACACACAAACACACACACACACACACAGATGCGCGCGCGCGCACACACACACACACCCATCTCCCTCTCTCTCACACACAAATCACGCCACAGAACAACACAACACGTGTATGTATAACTATATGCTATGCATTGTGTTTATGTGTATATATCTGTGTATGTGCGTGTGTGTGTGAGACACACACACACAGACACACACATAGAGACAGACAGACGGAGACAGAGACAGAATGTGTGTGTGTGTGTGTGTGTGTGTGTGTGTGTGTGTGTGTGTTTGTGTGTGTGTGTGAGTGTGTGTGCGTGAGTGTGTGTGTGTGTTTGTGTGTGAGTGTGTGTGTGTGTGTGTGTGTGTGTGTGTGTGTGTGTGTGTGTGTGTGTGTGTTTGTAGTTTGCTAGTCACATTCTAGTGTTTATACGTAACATTGACGTAAAGTGTTAATAATAATAAAAACCACATGTTTTGCAAAAGCACCTAGGGCAGAGTTTTGGATAGCGTGCTATATACATGTATCCATTATCATTATTATCATTACTACTACTGCTACTACTACTACTATTTTATCTCATTTACTTCATCTTATATCTTATCAATAGTATGTTGTGTGTGTACCCACTATCATCATCACTATCACTATGACTACTACTACTATTACTATCATTTTATTTTATTTTATTTTTTTTCAACACCAACTCGGGCCCACATCCCCCCCGAAATCCTACTCCCCACCACCCGCCCCCCCGCCTTCTCCCCACCTCCCCCGACCCCCCACTGTCTCCTTTGTCCCACGGTGAGTCACTGTCCGCTGTGTCGTGAACGTTTCAGCTGTGGCCTGCCTTGCTGTTTTTTTGTTTTTTGAAAGCACATTTCTCTCTCTCCATCTCTGTCTGTCTGTCTCGTGTGTGTGTGTGTGTGTGTGTGTGTGTGTGTGTGTGTGTGTGTGTGTGTGTGTGTGTGTGTGTGTTGTAGTACTACTACTACTACTACTACTAGTAGTAATAGTGATAGTTAGAAGCAGTAGCTGCTGTAGTATGTATGTATATGTGTTGGAGAGGCGGTGGAAGTGTGTGTGTGTGTGTGTGTGTGTGTGTGTGTGTGTGTGTGTGTGTGTGTGTGTGTGTGTGTGTGTGTGTGTGAGCAGCAGCAGCAGTAGTAGTAGTAGTAGTATTAACTACTACTAGTAGTTGTTGTAGTAGTATGTGCATGCATGTGTTGGATAGGTGGGGGAAGTGTGTCAGTGTGTGCTTCTCTCTCTCTGTGTGTGTGTGTGTGTGTGTGTGTGTGTGTGTGTGTGTGTGTGTGTGTGTGTGTGATTGTAACTGTGTGCGTGAAAGATAGAGAGACAGACAGACAGACAGAGATCGCATCCATCACTCCCACCAGCACTCGGAGGCAGCTGACCGGTTCATTACAATTATATCTCCCCTTTACGCACGCACGCACAAACACAAACCCACACGCGCACACACATACACACACACACGCACTCACACATATACGCAGAAAAGGAGTGATAAACACAGGCAATCTCAAACACACACACACACGCGCGCGCATTTGCTTGCTTTCACACAAACACACAGAGTAATATAAACATATTCCATGTCAACACACACACACGCATGGCCTGGCCTGACCTGACCTGGTCTATGACCTGGGCGACAGCCGCAATGATGGGCAAGGGGGTGGAGTCCCTGTGTGTGTGTGTGTGTGTGTGTGTGTGTGTGTGTGTGTGTGTGTGTGTGTGTGAGAATGTGAATACACGTGTGCGAGCGTGAGTGTGTGTGTGTGTGTGTGTGTGTGTGTGTGTGTGTGTGTGTGTGTGTGTGTGTGTGTGTGTGAGAATGTGAATACACGTGTGCGAGCGTGAGTGTGTGTGTGTGTGTGTGTGTGTGTGTGTGTGCGCGCGCGATCGTATGTGCGAACGTGAGAGAGACAGAGAGAGAGAGAGAGAGCGGGAGAGAGGGAGTGTGTGTGTGTGTGTGTGTGTGTGTGCGCGCGCGCGTATGAGTGTGTGTGTGTGTGATTCGTAATTGTGTGTCTCTATGTGCATGCGTGCGTGCGAGCGTGTCTACGTCTGTGGACTATGTGTATGCGTGCATACGCGTGTGTACGCATGTGTGTGTACGTGCGTGCATATGAGTATGTGTGTGCGTGTGTATGGGCGCGTGTGTGTGTGTGAGTGTGTGTGTGTGTGTGTGTGTGTGTGTGTGTGTGTGATTGCAACTGTTTGCGTGAAAGATGGAGAGAGAGAGAGAGAGTGTGTGTGTGCGTGTGTGTATGTGTGTGCGCGTGCGCGTGTGTGCGCGTGCGCACCCGCGCATGTATGTGTGTGTATCAGGAGGAAAGCAGCATCGCCAATGCTCCTCCAACTAGCGGCAGCGAGGAAAGGGGGCTTTTGGGGGGCAGGAGTGGGGGGTGGGGGGTTAGGGGGGGGGGTATGGGGGGTGAAGAAAGAGGATTATGGGGCATGCACCACGTCAAATGCCAAACCGTCGCATCAGTGGCCGGCTACAAAAGGTCTTTGAGGCAGACAAAATGCAGTGATTGATTGGCTGGCAGAGAGAGAGAGAGAGAGAGAGAGACAGAGACAGAGAGACAGAGAGAGAGAGGGGGGGAAGAGAGAGAGAGAGAGAGAGAGAGAGAGAGAGAGAGAGAGAGAGAGAGAGAGAGAGAGAGAATATGAGAGAGACGGAGACAGAGCATTTGAGAGAGAGACAAAGAGAGAGGAGACTGGGAGGGATGGAGAGAGAGACAAGAGACAAATAGAGACAGACAGACAGACAAGCAGACAGACAAGCAGACAGAGACAGATATAGAGACAGAGAAAGAGGGTTGGCTGAGGTGGAGAGAGGGCCAAAGAGAGAGAGACAGAGACAGACACAGAGACAGAGAGCGGGGGTTGGAATGGATGGAGAGACACAGTCAGAGAGAGATAGAGAGAGAGAGAGATAGAGAGAGAGAGACGTTTAGGATGGGTGAGGAGCGAGTGTGTCAAAGAGAAAGAAAGAGAGCGAGAGAGAGAGAGAGAGAGAGAGAGAAAG